>NW_007578203.1:183315-272239 GCF_000690725.1 Stegastes partitus | reverse complement strand
TTTTCAGATTGGCCACCTGATCTCTGGATTTGACCATGAAAACTAATAAGAAAAAAATCCTGAGGTGGAGGAATGCAGTATTTTGTGATCTGTGATCACTTCTTTTCCAATTCAAGTCTATGGGAGCCAGGGCTTTTTGGAGCCAGGACTAGCGGATGTAGTGATACTGCAGGTTTTTAACACTTTCGGGTGGGCTTCATTTTTCAGGGCCGGTTGCTACGTCCATCTTTTATACAGTCTATGGTTGGGACAATGGAACACCCCAGGTTAAACAGTCAGGATCAAGCTAATTTAATCCAGCTATCTAATCCAATTATTCGATTTCATACAATAAATACAAGAGGTAAGCATGTCCCTGCAACTTTGCCAGTAGACCTGCAATGCATTGCAAACAAAATTGAAAATATGGAAACTATTTTTAATTTTCATCTACACTTTTACTTTTAAATGAAGGGTGTAAATAGTAATTCACCCTCTCTACTTCGCCAATGCGGGTCAGGATCATTTATACAAATGTTTGTGACTTGAACTAGAAGGCAAGGCAACACCTATAATAACACTGGTAAACACACGTCCTCATTAACACCTGAACGTGTTCGAGGTTGCAGGTTCATCAGTGACAAGTTGCTCTTGTTTTGGATTTTTACGCTTCTCTTTTTAAATATGTGTGTGAAAACCGTGGGGCTGTTAGGAACAGCATTTAATTCTAGTAGAGTAGAATGACTAATAAATGTACCTTAAATTCAATTTTGAATAAAGTTGCCTTAGGTGGCCAAAAAGTTAACCAGTTTCCATAATATCAGAAATACTTCTTGACATTCATCTTCAAGAAATGACACACTTGCTTAGGAACATGGTACCGAGGGCTATCACAATGAAGTCATGGACCAAACATTTTTATTTTGCATTCACTTCCATGTTGTGCTATGTTTCATCTGATGTGAAAATCTTTGCACCAAAGACCTGAAGTCAGATTTCTCTCCACCTAACTAAATTCTAGTTAGTCTCCTTGAGGCAAAATAAAAATAAACTTTTGCTGATTGCTACATATGACAATGACAACAAGTTACGCAGACACTAGCTGGGCGGCTGTGCACAGAGAAGCCTCTAGTTTCCACTCAGTTACTGCAGCAGAGCGACTCAGACAGATGTCCATCCATCCATTATCTATACACCGCTTAATCCTCACTAGGGTCGCGGGGGGGCTGGAGTCTATCCCAGCTGACTCAGGGTGAAGGCAGGAGACACCCTGGACAGGTCACCAGTCTATCGCAGGGCCACACTTAGAGACAGACAACCAAGCGCACTCACATTTCAGACAGATGTGTGACCAAAACTTATTTTGAAAAAGTAAAATACAGAGTACTATTGTCAGATTTACCCAAGTTTAAGTGATTAGATTCAAATGAGCTGCTTTCTATTAGTCGTGTATTACCAGTTGATAATGTTAATTTAATTGTGGGAAGCCAAAATCATGATTAATATCAACTTAATTGTGCAGCCCTTATTGGTAGCATTAAAAAAATGTCTCATGGGGGCACATTTGAGCTTTTAATCAATCAATCTAAACTCTCCGCCACCAGAGAAGAACCTAAGCTGGGACCGAGGGCTTTTCTATTCTGAGGTGTCAGAGTTAACACAATTTACCAAATTAAATTTCATTTAGCAAAACCTGTCTGCAGTCCCGAGCTATTTTGATCTATGCTCTACAGTGAAGCTGATGATAAGTGAACATTCATCATCCGGCATGAAAAAAAGTAAACAAAAATGCAACCAGAGTTGTAAATAAAAGAAAGTAAGTTTTCCTCACAATGTGTGCATCCAAATTTTTTCTCATATAAGATTTCTGGGTGATGGATAAATGAGGTTCTTTATTGGATCAAGAGCACTTATTATCACCACGTAATGTCTCATAAAGCTCACGGATCACGAGACATAAGAAATAATCCAAAGAAATGCTGTGAAACTGTTAATCACAACAGAATTAGTAAATCCTTTCCCCCTGAAGTGTTAATCTGTCTGACTGTGCCTGAGAAAAAAAATTCTACTCAACAACTTTCAACTTTCACCATCTGCGCAAATTACATGCCACTCGGGGTAACGTGGCAGATTGGTAAACAATTTCTTTTCATCATCACTCAAGAGACAAGCACTTTGTTTGTTTCCAGTGGTTACGGAGAGGTAGGTGCTTAGATGTGGTTCAGGTAGAGATCCTTAGTTACGTGTAATGAGGACAGAACATTGCTACCAAACACTTTAGACGAGAACAGATTAACACAATATTGGCTGGTAAGCTTCACGTTATAAAAAAAAAAAAAAAGGACTCGCTGTGTAAACTGCAAAAACAGCCCTGGATGTTAATCAGAAGTAAAACTGTGTGCTCAACCTATGACACGACGTCACAACCGGAAAAAAGCTCAGTCCCAGACATGTTAACACCCCTCAAACTAACATCCTACACCATGTCTCCGGCTGTGAAAACAAGGTCAGATAGATGAGCAGAGTTTTATCATGTGTTAAGTATAAAGGAGAAACAGTGAATCTGCTAATCCAAAGAAATGATTATGATCATTTTCTATACATTTTAAATACAGAACTATTACATAACTGATTGTTTAAGTCAGGTTATTGTCACTACTCCGCTTCTGATTTAATGGGTAGCATTCAAAATCTAAAGGTGTGAACGGACCACAGACTGTATAAAAGATGGACGTAGCAACTGGCCCTGAAAAATGAAGCCAACCCGGAAGTGTCAAAAACCTGCAATATCACTACGTCCACTGGTTGCTGGCTCCAAGAAGCCCTGGCTCCCATAGAAATTGGAAAAGAAGTGATCACAGATCACAAAATACTGCATCCCTACAGCTCAGGATTTTTTAAAAATTAGTTTTCATGGTCAAGTCCAGAGATCAGAAAATAAATCAATACTGAATTTTTTAAAAAATCGTCAAAATTTTGCCGGGCAAGGGGCGTGGCTGGTTTGATTGACAGTCGGCAGTGACGATACAGACGAAGCGAGCAGAAGGCGGTAAATGTGGGCGGGCAGAGAGGGCCCGCCTTTCAATCAGTCTGACCAATCGCTGCTCCTATGGCTCCGCCCCCCTCCGACGATTTTTGCGTCACTGGCTCCAAAAATCCAATATGTCAACCAGGAAGTAGCAAAACCCTGGCTTCATTTTCTCAGTGCAGAAACCAACGGGTGACGTCACGGTAGCTACGTCCATCTTTTATACAGTCTATGGAACGGACGAGGGAGTCAATGGAGGAAATCTGTTGCGTTCATGAACGCATTCAAGTAAAAGCTCCAAACTATTACATCATTCCAGGAAGTATAAACTGCATCCAAACACACAGAATGAAGAGAGCAGGGGTGTTATGAATTTACAGTGCAGGTCTGAGTTTCTATGTGGACCTTTTGGTTGAAGTGAACTTATAGAGTCCCATAATGGTGTACGGAACAAGCAAAACGCACTATTACCACTATCACCACTATTACCACTATCACCACTATTACCACTATTACCACTATCACCACTATCACCACACCAGTCAGCACGAACTTTTTTTGCAAAGTTGAAAAAAAAAAGAGGAACTTTCATAATAGTTTTTTAAGCTTCACTCAAATAAAATAAGACCTTGGAAACATTCCTCCACTGAAGAAATCGTGTACAGCACCAGAAACAACAGATCGAAAATGTCTTTACTCTTGACTCTTCTGAATAAACCTTTTGAAGTGCACCAGCCGTAAAATACTGTTGAGAATTATTACGCACATTTTCATGCGTTTGCTGTGGTTCCACACTTCAGTTGTAATCTCTGCCATGAAGAGGGTGTTGAAAAAAATATTTTTTAACTGTATTTTAGCACTACTCATTATATTTTTATTCGACCACCACGTGTTTTACTGTTCAATAATGCAAACTGACAACTTCCTGCATCTTTAATAGGAAATGTTTTCATCCAGTTTTCAAGTTACAGTGACATGCAGGCATAGTGTGAGTCGCCCAACAGTTGGTCTTTTGGTAAAGCTTTGGGGGAAAGAAAAAAAAAAGGTAGCAGTGAAGCAGGACAGGTGGTTTCCCTTTAAAAGTCCTGCTCAAATCGGCACTGACTGGGGGTCACACAATGCCCTGCTTCTTATGGACACAGAGGGTGAGTGACAAAAGCTCTTCTTAACTCAATGAGAAATAAGCTCCACTCGTAGAATTTACCTCTCTTCCACCTCTGGTCTACAAATGCGCCGTGTGCTGACACATCCTGTCTATTATCAGAAACGTCTAACAGCTAACGGGCCGCCTCTTCTTTCCGGCTGAAGGTGCCGGTGCCACTGTTCACACGATGCACACCTCATTTGTTTCTCTCGTTGTCAAGGATCATTTTTAGCTTCTTATCATCTTTCCGTTGCTCAAAGTTGCATCTGTATTCAACGCGCTCATCAACGCTGCGTTCGTGTGTTTCTCCACTGCTGATATTTGACAACTGCTGGGCATCCATCCTAACAATAATGACATGTTTGCAGAGCAGGCTTTGGGATATGAGAGGCAGAACTCTGTGGGTGTGTGTGTGTGTGTGTGTGTGTGTGTGTGTTTTACATATTGGTGCTGAAAGCAAAAGATCGTCCTGCAATCTGTTCTTTTGCTCTGTAACCAGCCTTCGCCGAGGCCGCTTCTGCACATTTGCATCGCTCTTACAATCAGGCCAAACGTCCAATAAAAATAGTGATCATTTTGTGCATTACAATGCCCATAGCTGAGGGTGGAATGAAGCCTTGTGGAAAAAAAAGTACTATTTCTGCCTTTAAAAATAGGTCAGTGGTAATCTGAAGTGTGCAGAAAGGACAAAATGTTTGTCTATAAAAAATAGGTCATTTCTCGGCGATCCTTTAACAAACTCTTATCTGATGGAGGAACTGGGAAGATCACTCCAGCAACCTATGCCATTCTACTATCTAATGGAAATTCCTTTATTTTTGACACTCATTAATCTTTCTGTAAGCCTCCACATCTGCGCCTTTTCCTATTTTCTCCTTATGTGGAAGTTATTAATCTCCGACTCTCTCCAAATTTAATAGTGTTGACAAAGTCAGACACCATGATAAGATTCTCCTTGCTGTGAACTGGAAATGTTTGCAAGCACATGGCAAGCATATCAATATATTCTTTCTGAAAAGTGTAACAGTTTGACATTCCTAAGAGGACTTTCACTAAAAAAAAATCAATAGCAGAGCACATAACAGCGCACTCCTCTGTAAGAATGTCAGTGTACTTAATACACTTATCGCATTGTTAAGCGCATGAGTGCATTTATTAAATCCGGCACGACAGCAAATAGAAACGCCGCAAACATCTACCTGTTTTTAGCTCGTGTAACTAAACGACCTGAATAATTTACAGCTCTTATTGTTAGCTTCACATAATAAGTCTGGTTTTCATATATCAAAAATGTAACGAGCGTAATCAACTTTCTCAAAAGCAGACAGTCTTTGGAGATGATCCAGTGCAAACAAATGGAGATTTGCACCTCTAAATGTGTTAATGGCATTTCAGAGTCTCGTACATCTATGACAAATCGACTCACAGAATGCAACAACATTAACCTGTAATGACTTTGCACACAAGTGGAATAATCTGTTTGATACATTATTAACCAAAGCGCTTTCTGTGATGATTTTATTAAACAGAACATTTTGTTAGTGACTCTGAGGCAGTGCAGGAGGTTATACAGCACAGCTCACTAATGTTGCATGTCACTGAATATTACAACACCAAAGTTTAGGCATCGCATTGGACTATTGTTGTTTCTCGCAGCCATAATGACCCCAATAAGGATGTTAACATCAAAACCTATACAGGATTGTTACTTTGCTTTGGTTTGATCGTATTCTGTGAATTTACTTTGTGCATCCTTAATAATATTTTTTATTTATTTTGCCATGAATAAAATACTCCCAATATTATGCTAAAGTTGCTATTTCTTTATTTATTTTAACAGTTCTGCTTCAGTGCCTTCTCAGTGGGATTTAAAAATGCATTTGTCCTTATGACCTAAATAGGAAAATGGCAAAATAACGCTGGTTCAGAAAATAACCCTTGAAATAACATGAGAGGTTGCTTTAAAGATAAAAGACTACTAATGAGACTCGACTGGTGTTTATTCAAGTATGGTTTATACATATGCCCGTATATCACAACCCATGCCTAAAATAATCTCACTTAATTATGAACAAATGAGGTCTATGCAAAACATTCTTCAAAAAAAAAAAAAACAAAGCAGTGGGAACAACAGCTTACCTAGCTTTACATAACAACCTCTGTGAGGACGAGGAGAACACGCTGAGAGGAAAAAGAAATGGTTGAAACCATGTGCAGGATAAACAGGGATCCCACACCAGACGGATGAATGCAATATGTGCCAGGACGGAACAATAAAATGGATAATAGCATGTCAATGACAATGAGATAAGAAAGCAATAAGAAAGGGAGAAACATAACAAGCCAGAAAGATGGGACTTTGGCCAGTTTAGCCACCAGAGGCATAAATTCGGAGCAGTCGGTCTGCTTGTTAGCACTATTTGCATTGTGCGAGTCTTAAAGTGTGACAGAATGAAGTCTGTTCATTTATCTGTCTGACTCATTTCTGTAGAGGGGGGGTGCAGGCTCGTAACAAAGCAACAGCTACTGATCCCTGCCGTGATTACTTTAACCAACCACTGAGAGGCTTGTCTTCTAACACAGTGAGAGCTGGCCTCTGTCCCTCAGCCGGCCATCACTGGGGTCACTGCTCTCCCTCTGCCGGTGTCACACAACAAACTCTCCTGGGACCATGTGGCTGTAAGTAACCCTTTGACAGGGAAGCACTTCATCATATTCAGCTCACATCCGCAGACCCAGGAGTGAAATCACAGGCCAGTTTTAATAGCTGTGCTGGGCAGCTGTGCATGATGGTGGCCCTCAAACACCAGTGGCAGGTAACTGAAATTTTGGGCTTCAAAATGCACATTTTGACAACCCAACATTTCACAGTCCAGCAATATCCAATTTAGAATAACATAAAACTGAGAAAAACAGCTGGAATGTTTCAAGCAAAGAACTTGAACAGTCAATGCGTTGTGGCGTTTTCTGTTCGTTTGATGCTTCCCTACAATTAACGAACATTTCAAATGATTGCGTTTGAGCAAATATGGAGAGTCTGCTCATTTAGAGCAGTTTAAGTGTTTCAGATCCAAGACGGTGGAGTTGGAGTCTGTCTGCATGATGGCAGACTCACTAGATAGGCAGCTGAATGACATCGAGGACTGCCACAACAGCGACCTGGCCAGCCTGCAGGCAGGGAAACATGAAACGGGACAGATGGGACAGGGCTGGCCAGTTAACGGCGAATAAACTTTCAAAATAAAATACATACAGCACCCTTATGTTAATGATGTGATCTGTACCGTTCCTCTAAAAAGCAGATCCTAAATGAAATAGCCAAATTATGATATAATGTTGTCAAAGTATGACATAACGCTATAAGATCGGCAGATCGCCCACTCCTGACTAAGACTGAGCTGTAACTAAAGGCCAGTGCCTTCAGCTTTTTACAGTGATGATACCAAATGAATGAAGCGATTAAAAGCACCCCTTAACTCCTCCATAAATAGCAGCGCCTTCCTTCAGAGCAACACAAGCATGTATTTCTTTCTCCTGGCAGCACGTGCTGCTGCAGAACTGTGCATCTCTGCTGCTGGTCCAACGAAAATCCCACAATTTGAACACTCTCGAACACTGCGAAAGGTAACATTACAGGCACACATATTGTACCTTCTGATGATGCCCCAAACCAATTCTTTCTTCAATTTTTCATCTTGTCTCTACTGTGTTTCAATTGAAGCACTTCATGTAACAAAAGCCTGCGAGTGTCCCTCCCGTTAGAGGAACACCAGCATGGGAAGGCGCGCCAGAGTAATTGAGAAAACTTGATTTCACACTGCCGTGTCAAGGTGGAGCCACCGTGTGATGAATAAGCCCTACTCATCTTTCCATGTCACACTGTTATTCTAAAAGTAAATGCAACATACAATCCCGGTACACAGTAATGGGGGTGTCAGTAAAACCTGAAGTATGCTGGAATCCACACAGTACTTGTCCTCACACAAGTGACATCGGAGCAGGGCAATTTGAAAACAATAACAGAACATACCGCAATACTTACTGCAGTGCAATTAATGTCTCACCATTGTACATTTTCTAAATAAATATCTATATAGAACCTGAAACAAAAAACGAATGCAAACATGTAGATAGCACATATTGTGTTTCCTCCCCCAAAATACGTTTAGTTATATTTCAGTAAAGCTAAACTCTTAGATTTCTCTGATTTTACTTTTCTACGAATCTACAAACTGCTGCACATGATCTGAGGCCAATTTGAACAAACTAGAAATCTGTGTTTATTTCTGGTTGAGGCCAGAGATGATAGTTTGACATGATTCATGTAAAAATCTTGTTTATTTGAAGTGCTGTATGCAGTTTGCAATGCTGGACTAAATATACGTTGTTCTGTATGAATTGTTTCAACAAATAGGTGGTTGAGTGCAAAGTTAGCATGACCCATAACAACACAACAGTCACGTTTATCGGGAATTTGCCAGGATGAAATAAAACAGCATTATCCCTTCATCACCTAATACAAAATGATTCTTTTGAACTAGCAGCTCTGCCATTTTTAATGACAGCAGGCATTAAAAATTGCATTTTAAGTCTCACTGCCAGTATAAATGCCACCCTAACTATGGCGACTCATTGTCAAAGCGATGATTTAAACTCCCAGCTAAGGTGGAAACCCTGCCCTGTTTAATTGATGAACATAGTTTTGAAATCCTAGTTTGTTTGCTTCCATTAATCATGCTGGTAAGAACAGGAGCCACAGATTTCAGATTAGAGAAAGACTGACCAAAACAAAACGAAACTCTGCTTTTCTTATTGTTTTCTTCTAAACCATTCTGTCCATAGCAGCCTGAAACTTAAATCAAATCTTTGTTTTTGCTTCAGGCACAACCTTTTAAGATTTACCATTTCAATGGCCCATTCGACACAAAATTGCCTTTTCAATAGAGGTTGTAAGATGTTTTCAGTACAGCAACATGAACGATTCAGATTTGCAATTTAGTATGAAAAGACACGCTTACTTCTTTCTGGTAGTTGTGCTGCCTGTCTTCTCCCAAAAAATCAGCGGTGCAGCAAAAATGTTGTAATAGAGCGGAATATTCAGATTAATTGTATAGTTATCCCACTGTTTCCATGGCAGTCATGACAAGGAAAACAACAACAACAAAGAGAACCGCAGTGCCTGCAACTCCTCTGTCACTCAGTATTACCTGTCAGTTGGTTTATGGTGTGCATGCGATGTAGTTCATGATGCCAAGCCACGAGGTTATGCTTCAGTTCAGCTGAGCTGTATCTGATATAAACCGAGATGTTTCAAAGTGATTTTGGAGTGTCCATCTCTACTCCCAGCTCTACTAGAAATCAAATTTCCTTCTGTTACAGAAAATTGCTTGACATTATGTGGCTGCACCAAGCCTTGCAGAAGCCCTGTGCATGCAGATGAGGGTCCCCGCTTAAGGTAATCCAAGACTCAAACATTCTAAGTCTTTATCTGTCAGCCCCCAGGATAATGGCAGACATACACACAACTAGTCTCCTCTGGTTTCCGTCTAGCAAGATGGTGACACCGTCGGGCTTCATATCTTCATATAGTACACAAGGGAAATGCATAATTATAAAACCCAATTTTAAAATCAATGGGGAACAATCGAGGTGGAAATGTGGTTTATCACCAGTTTAAACACCTACACATTTTGCTGACATTTTTACATTTGATAAAATGATAATACTCCAATCCTTTCTGTGATACGTTTATTTTCCTCTACACTGAGCACCTGATTTATACCTCGACAAAAGCAGCACATGGTTGGGATGCATAGGTAGTGCAATTTAATGTAGTCGGAACCAGTCCCCGGGATGGCAAAATGCTATTTGCTTTATTTGCTGGATGACTACAAACACAAAGGCTTAATGTAGAAACGACTGAGCACATTTATGCAAAACTTGTATGGTGTCAAACACTGGTTCACAGGAGACCATTTATATTCAAAATTTAACCTAATGTTTAGGAAAGCAGTCTTAAAAGAGAGGTGATGAGCAGCAGGAGGGAGTGACACATGAGAAAAGTACTGTACTTTTCTTAGAGTTATATCTCCTCACTGCTCTGTGCCGTTCAGAGGAATGCAACCCTGACACTAAATTTATAATGTGCTTACACTTCTCTTGAAGTGACTGGAAGTCAGTTGTGGATATATTTGTGCATGTTTACATGAAATTAAAACCCTGCGTGATGCCTGGCAATTTTGGCCCACTTCCAAGTCTACTAAAGCCTTGTTGTCTACAGAGAGGATTTCAAGCTGTGAAACACTGACAATACTGTTCATTTGGAGCAAATACATGTCACATCTACTGAATAAAGTGTTTCTAGCTAAGTAAAAATGAACATTGCTATTTATGGAAATCATGTTGGTTGAAGTTAAATGCATAATTGAATGAACTTTTTGGGTCAAGCGTCCTCACTTTGACAGGTGAGACATGTTGCCTCTCCTGCCTCGGAGGTAGGAAAACTGACGGAGAAGAGAGGGCGGGAAACGAGGCGATGTTCTCAAGGTCAACACACGCCTGAAAAATGGGAGACGGCACGTTGACATTGGTGGCGAGCCCTTCAAAAACGTAATTCATACAAATGCTCCATTTCAAAACTGCGGATCGTGCTGTGTCATACATGTGAGATGAACATACACACTTCATCACCCTCCTGGTGTATCAGTCCCTTATCTTTGAAAACACACCCACGGTTGTGTTCCACGTCCTAGTGATGGAATTCTAAAGAAGGTCAATCCCTGGAGTGTACTTCTGGCCGCAAAGATAATCCACTTTGATGAATCTGTTCACATTCACACAAGTGTCATACTTAAAGCCTTCCACCTTGATATGCAATAGAAGCTTCATAAATCATGTGCTCGCAAAGACCGTTGTGTTGTTACGACACATCAGCCGGAATTGAAAACTTGTTGAGAATGACAAGATGATGTGTTGGAGATGTTACAATGAGGGCCACTTGACACCCTCAGTAGTTCAAGAACAGAATCCAACCTAACAGCCATATAGTGACTTTGTTATTTGACACTGACAATAAAGTTTGACGTAGAGCAACCAGAATGACATTGACAAGCAAAAATCTGTCATTTTAAATGTTTTTAGTTTTACTTTAATGAGAGTTGTATCGGCAGCAAATAACATTGACACTCTACGTCCTTGTTTTTGCGATGCACTTCAACATTATTTCTTTTTTTTTGAATCAGCCATTTTTTTTTAAATGACAAAGGCTTCCCAGTCCTTCTCTTGGTGAGTTTGTATTCAGTACAGATAGTTTTTCTTTCTTTTGGTGAGAGTGTTTCAGCTATAATCAGTCCCTCTTGTTACATAGAGGAGGAGTTTGAAGGCAGGGCTAGGAAAAGCGATTTCCATATACTTTACATAATGAGGAACGTCAGCGCTGTTGACCTCTTTTGACTCCTTCCACTAACAACTCATCACGGCGTCCACATTCTGCCGTCCATGCATATGACAGCATCACTCATACAAACAACACGGTGAGGAAGAGGAGTGCGGCAACTGTGAAGCTCCCAGTTAAGTTCTCATGCAAATGTCTCCCACAACACACTGCTGAAGCACACAAGGCCCACGGTGTTCTTTTTAAAATACAAAGCCAGCTTTTCCATAGTGCTATAAGTCTGCTTTTTAGTCAGTGATGTTGGGTTGCCTCTGGCATGGAGGATAATTTTGGTACACTCTGTGTATCTGCCTTTGCACAGAGACTTCAGCAGGTCTAACCAGGGAGTTTCACCATCCACACTTATAATTGAAGCTTAAGCACTAGGGTCCATTCATCAGTAATGAGGCCCCTCTTTTGAGGGTTAACCTGCTGGGGCCCGACTCTAAACAACAACTTCCAAGATCCCACTTCTTCTTAAAATACCAAATATCTGGGGCATGACTGACTCCACCTTTGGTATTTGGGCATTTTAATGGAGTACTTTTCAAAGAGTGTTTTGGTCTCCACTCCTCAAAATTGCATTTAAACACAGGGGCCACATTTATAGCTACTACAGGAGGATGGAGGCTCCCAGAAGGGAATTAAGTGAGCTAAGTGGTAACCTGCACACTGTAGACTCCAATAGAACCGCCAGGCAGGTGCTTGAGGCAAGGGGAAAGCTGACCAGCTGACCAGGAGCAATCTCTTGGCAAAATGGAAATTTCCTTCCAGCCAACTGTCTTTGAATGCCCCTTGCACCACTGGAACAAAGCAATTCCACATTTGTATTACTATCATATTTTATCCATTTGTTACATTTCATAGGAATGGATATGAATCTGGAGCAGAGGGAGCCATCTGCTCTTTGTGTCAAAATGTGTGCAAATAGCAAACAAACAATAAAAAGATATTTGTGAGATCACGACAGTTTCTGATTCACATTACCTACATATCATCCAGCACTGTATATCTAAAATGTACCAGAATCATTAAGCCACAAAACACCACAAATGAATTTGACAAATGAATCTCCTCTGTGGGAGATACTTCAAAATCACTCAAGTGGAAAACTTGCTTTGGTTTCGATTGAGTTTTCAGTTCCTTTCACCTCAAGCTTGTTTCTTTAACAGCAGGTGAGTTTTAAAGTTGGATCTTATTGCCAAATGAACTTTCAAGTCAAAAAATCTAAAGGTGAAGCACAACATACATGCTAGTTGCCATAAATACTTTACATGGTGGCATTTCAGGTGTAATGGAATAGGAGACTGGAGTCTGGTACAACTTTCAAAACTCTGCTAACATCATCGTTGCTTGGAAAAACGTTTGCCTTAATTGTGAGTGACAGCCGGTGAAGTCACGGGGGCAGCAGTGAAAGGCACACCAGAGACAGAACAAATGAAACATCTGAACATCTGTCCAGTGTTGGAGTGAACTCCAAGAGAGAGAGAAAAAAACACAAACGAGTTGGTCATCTTCACTTTCTTTCTTTGGTAGCGAAACAAGCACCAGGCATTTGGCAAACAGTTCATCGTCTCTGTGTCTGCCGGGGTCCCTTTGCGCAGCCTTCAATAGCTGCTGCTGGAAGAAATTAAGTGGCTGGTTGGATCCTCAACACCTATTACCTGGTCTCATCTGGCCGCATCAAGGTTCAGGTGCAGCTCAACCAGAAGCTGGCCAGAGGACTGTGGCAGAGGAAACAGAAATCGGATCCATGGTGCTGCTATTAGATTATCTGAGCAACACAACATGAGCAGAAATTAAAGTTAAATCAAGTAAAAACTTGCATATTTTATTTCCTCACTTATCACAGAAATGTCTGTTAGAGTTAAATGAAAGATTTTAGCTGGAAGAACAAATCTCAAACTGAAGTAAATTATAAATAGCTACACTCGATATACTTCATGCATCTTGCAAAATACTCTATACAATTGTTTTCTTGTCTATAGAAGACAAAAAAGGCCTCAGAAGCGATAGCAGGTCTGCTAAGCTGACGTCCACTCTCTCCTATCAACGGCAGAACTCTCACTGAAGCAAAGCAGCCATAGCTTTAAAAAAAAGAAACACTCAAAAGAGACTGTCAATTAAACGAAATCAAAAGGCTGTCATTGCAAACGACTGACATTGGTAAAAAAAAAAGAAAAATCAATAGTTCATTTTTTTTGCCAGTGTTTTGCTTTTCAGAAAAGTTTTATTAACTTTGTGCCGTGTCCTGTTGTTGAATGACGTATCTTCAGTGTTCAATGCTGTTCAGACTGTACAGTAAGTCCTTTTCACTTCATATTGACAGCGCTGTCTGGTGGTAATGTCAACCTTAGAAATTCCTACAGTGGAGTGATGATATTTCTCACAATGCAATATTACAAAGACTACAATACACACTTGAGAAAACACACTAGACAGCAAAAAAGCTTCTGCTGTCATCTCCTTGTCAAAGACTTTGTGGTTTTAGCGTTTTCTTTAAAATAAAAACTCTCCGCGTTGTCGTTGCTCGTACTCGACTTGTGAATAATGCAATCAAGTCGGTGAGGTCTCGCTTTCGTTTCAATACAAACGCAACGATTTCTACGAAAAAAACATGACTGCCTGTCTCAGATGGTCAGCAGCTGTTAGTCCTATGTGTGTCTAAATCCAGACATATCTAATAAACTTTATTACTTCAAAGATGGCGCCGCTCAACGCCATCACAACAAATTAACCTAATGAAACTAATAGCTTCATTCATGTCAATGCTTTACAGCATTAGCCTAAGTAATGCAATTAACAGCTACTGTGGCCTCAGTCTAAAATCCATTAGTCATGGTTATGGTGCAACCATCTATTTTGATATTATTCTAATTGAATATAACTGCATAATATTTCCATACAGTATTAGCGGATAACAAGTCTGTCAAGCTAATAGAATCTCGGTGTGTACAATCGCCCTCCCCTGGACTAGTGAAGGCACAGTGTGGGTCAGAAAATTAAGAAAAAGGATTGTTTTTTAACTAATTTAACATTTGAGATGATTCAAACCTGCATATTTAAGAGAATCAAACTACTCCGTGTTGCTGTGTGGTAGCACGGTTGTGCATGAGGACACTTGTGAAAGCATGTTCCCACAGCAGGCGCCTATAGCTGTTTAATGCGCCCATGTTTTTATGACAGTCGTTGGCCACAGTTTTCCTAATATTGTTGACAGCCTGAAGTGTAATTTTGAGTTCATGTCTGAATATTTCCTGCTGAGTGCTGTTAGGATTTTATAATCATTCGATGATAAAAGTGAATTAGCATGACCAAATAGAGCTTTTATTTTTTTGGCTCATGACAGGACGGCTCAGTGCCAGCTGTTCAGAGTGTCTGTCTGTGCGCTGAAAAAAAACCTTCAGCAGACTTCATCATCTTTAATAGGAGTGTAAAATCAATTTTAGCCAGATAGTGGAAAAAATCCTTTGTTATTATTGTGATCAGAGGATTTTTTAATTCAATTTCGGTTACCGTTTTGTCTTCCACACATTGTCTTTCTTGCATTCTTGCTTTTAAATGAGCAGCTTGTAAAGAATCAATTCTTATTTAATATGAAAAAAAAAAGTATTTAATATTGAAATGCAAACAAATAAGCAGTAATACTCCAGTCATGAATGATACCGTTGAATTGAAAGGCATAGAATGTAAAGTTAACAAAAGGCAATTGGTGGTAAAGAATACGTGTCGAGAGTCTACCTCTTTGTCTCCGTGAGTGTGTCTTTACCTTTTATATGATCAGCACTCGAGCGGGATGACGACACAATGTCACCATTTTGATAGCGAACTGAGCAATTGTTTTTCTACATCTTTTCAGAGTAATCAAGCAGCCTCCATACTGGCCAGTCAAAAACAATCCGAAAAGCTCTGTGAAGCCAGCGTGGGGGTGCAGAAGGAGGGGAAGAGTGGAAGCAGCGACCACCCCGACCAGAGACACACCCTGCTGTGGATGAGACGATGTGTCTGCTGGAAACGAGCCAGCAGCCGCAATGAGTTCAGTCCTCAGCCCGGTTCTAAGGCAGGGTATGTGGGAATTTACTTTCCTTTGACAACAGGCACACCATGTGCTCTGGCGAGACAGCAGCCACTTGGCTGACAGCAAACTGACAAAAACTACTCTGCTCACAAGCATCCCTGTCGCTAGGGTCATTCCCAGTTACTGAGTTCCCAGTGTCGTAATTTACTCCTAATCCCTAAATGACCCTTACTTTTCCCACTAAAACAATCCAAAATATCTAAGCAGATCCACAAGAGAGAGAGAAAAGACGAGCCTCTTGTTTAGCTTCAGCAAGTCCTTTCTGTTTATTGCTGGATTTAGTGCAATAGAGGACATAGTTTGAAAGAGATCTTGAGATGCAGGGAGAAAAATAAGCATCGCACAAAGAGGAAGATAGCTCAAGGAAGAGATTGTCTGGGTTCAAACAAGGCAATGCTTATCCACATTCATCCCTATGGATACAGTGGATTATTCATGACACATTGACTGTGTAATTGTCAAAGCAGATTTTCAAAGTGACAAAAGCAGAATGCAGAGCATGTAGATGCACTCAAAGATTTATTTACTCAATACGACAAATCTCCCGCCACGACCTACACACATCGCTGCACCTTCCCAGGTAGGCTCTTCATGTGAGGACTGGCTCTCTTTCAAGCTTCTTTCAAATGGAGCAGGTGTTTGTTTGTTTGTTTGTTTGGGAAAGAGTTTGATTAGAAACAGTCATTACCGTACCAACATTATTATATATTCTCTCCAAAGTGACAGATTTGTATCTAGACATGCAGATGGGTTCCCTCGTCTCTGCTGATGTTTTAAAAATTTGTCTGCCTCCATTCTGATTCACTGGAATTTAATTGAATTGCAGTCAAAAAAAATATTTAAAACCTAATGAGTCTTTCCAGATACACTAATAAAAAACTCTTTGTAAGAGCCGTCACAGAAACTGTTGATGGGGTTGTCTGTGTATTAGTAAAAGTAACAGGGGCCAAAATACTGGGGCGATGATGAAAATCCTTGAGACTTATAGCTAGAAAAAGAAAGCCACTACAGCACAGAGGTAAGTGAGAAAATAGGTCTCCTTGTAATTTGGGTGACCTGGCCTTGGGAGAGGGAAATGGGTTTAAGAAAAAAGGGCTACTAGCTGTTTTATTAACTGTTTTTAAGGAGTCCGTATCTCTGGCTTCACTGCATTTCACTGCCTATGAGGAATCCTCCTCTAAGCACTGCCACATATTCTAATTAGTGAGTATACAGGCTGAGTGGACACTTTAAAAATAGCTTCTGTGTGGATTAACACAGGGAAGTACAGAGCAAGTACAGTATAGGTAGAAGATTATGAAATGTGCCTTTTGAAATATATGAAAAAAAAAAAAAAACATCCTGCTGCTCTGCCTTTAAATTGTACGTATCCTTCACGAAAACAAAAACCGTTAGTGCAAAAACCCAATTAAAATAGGTGCCCTAACAGGTAACTTAAAAGGCCTTCAAGGTAATAAGAAGCCCTGCACTTTGGATGAGCAGACATTTCCTCATCTGTGACAAAACTTGAGTGTGCCGCAATTTAATGGATCAGAGTTCTGTGCATGGCAACAGATGGGGGTCTAGCTGGCATACCCCTCATTATTGAGCCTCCAAGCCCTCCTCTCTCACATTGCCACCTGTCCAGCAGGTCTAATGTTATTCTCGCACCTGGGCAGGCCATCACAAGCTATCTTCAAAGTTGTGCTCTGAGGGCATCCAGTCTTTCTACAACGTGTCACGGCGAAAAAATAAAGAGAAACGACACACATTCACCTTGAGACTGCACCATCCGCAGATTACAGTTACCGAAAGGCCTTTGAAGGAGCTTGTGAAGCACCTAAGAAACAGGATATGGTTGTGAATAACCCATGACTGCAGTTAATGAATGTGAATTTTGTTTGGCTAACTGCGAGGGCACGTTCCCGTTTATTTTTTTATTTTTTGATAAATATGGATTTATTCAAACAACGTAGTCGCACACTAACCTAAACTTTCTCTAATCTCCGAGCAGGAGCAAAAACTGTTGCAATCACAGGAAAAGAGCAGCTGACAATGATTCAGTTGGGCTGGAAAACAGCTCTCCGAAACAGATGAGAGATCCATATGTATGAAGATAACCGTGGCGTCAAACAGCTGAGTCCACTTGTTTACTTCTCCCTAAACAGGAAACTTAGAAAAAGCTGACCACGTCTGCCATGCCTTCATGATTATTCCTGTATTTCATGTAACAGACATTAGTGAAAATGAGTCACCGGCTCAGCATCTCTTTCTCTTTGAAATGTTTTATTTTTTTATTACTTGCCCTTGTGGTTTGTGCCTTCCTTGATGCTTTGTTTCTGTATGCTAAAACAGTAGCATTACTGTAGCAAAGGCACACAGAGAGAACATCTTATGGTTTTTCATAATATGTTGTCATGTGATAAGAGGAGATTTACTGAATCAAGGATGTCAGCGTTCTACTTATTACACTTTTTGGAGCCGGCACTCAAAGTGGCAGCCGGCATTGTTCATCCATCATGTGTAATCTGCTGCTTTTGCCTAGATTGCCACAGATATCTTCAGCTAAGAACAAACACCTCATCTGTCATCGGGGCACCGTTTCAGTCCGTCCACCTCGGATGATGCCGCGGCTGAATCTGAGCCAGGAGTACAAGGGGAGACAGAAGTTGTGAGGATGATAGCTTTGCAAACAGCTTTCGCGGCGTGTTGAACCGTCAGCCCTAGCCTATGGACATGGAATATGTGCTTCTTCATTGCATTCATTAACATATCTTTTAAGCTACTCCTCAGCACAAGGTCTGGAAGTTGATTAAAGGCATGTTTGCTCGCAGGCAGGAAGAACAAAGGTTTCACGGCGCTGTAAGGGGAGCACAATATCTTCACGGCTGCCATTAAAAACTGTAATATCGGTTTAGCCTCCCAGACCCCAGCCATCAATAAGAAGGTCTTCATGACTGACAAAGGCAAACAGGCAAACAGCAAACAGCTCACAGGCACAATCCCACCTGATAAGGCCCATAACCTCATTCACTCTTCACTGGAGGAGTTAATCGAGTCAGGCTGACATCATGAACTGAGATAATGCCAATAAATACCATTTTCTCACACCATGTTCGATAATTATAGCTCTCTAATCCACCAATTGCCGGGGTCTAAGGGTGAAGACACCGCTCCAAGATAAGGCTCAGTATGTTCATTACTGCAATCACATGGTAGCTGCTCCTTCTCGTGCTAAAAAAAAAATTTGATCCATTGTATATTAAAAGCAACTTTCTGCAACTTTCATTTCATGTTGCCGCCAGTTCCTATTCCCCGTGCAGCAACACGGGAGAAAAAGTGGAATTAGTTTTTTGTTCAGCCCAAGCAGCTCATACTAATGGGTCTTGCAGGGGCTGTTGTTTGCACTGGACTATTTTGCCTTTGTTCAATTATGTATTCATGGCTTTACTCTTTACTCCAGAGGAAATAGGAAATACATAACTATTGACTGCCGTTGCCAGGCCCAGCTTCTCACATTCTCAATACAACAACTTCAGCATGTTCTGATCTCAGCCCCCTGTCCAAACAAGTGTCTCTTTCACTCGCTTCTCTGCCTCTTGTGCTGTGTGTAATTTTGCACTGTCATAACTGATATCTATGACAGTCTTGCAGATAGTTGCTTTCATAGACTAACAATCATCAGATTTGCTCATGTCCCCATGTTGACAGAAAAACAAGATCTTCAATTTTATCAGCATTGTCAGTTCAGCAGTCATCCCAGTCAAGCCAACACCGAACGCCCTTGACTACAAAACGTTTTTTTGGAGGAAGCCATTACTCATGTGTATCTTTACTACATGCCACAGAAAAAAAAAAAAAAAAAGTCATGCAGTGGTGTTTACCCAACTTTTACTAACCCAACTTATAATCAACATCTTTGCAATTAAACTAAAAATCACCTTGAACTAATGGGTCTCGATGGCTGTGTGTCTCCAGTGATGGATGCATGGTGTGGGAAGGGGCTGTTCACACACCACTGGTGAAGTATCATTTCAGCCCCTGGAGAGAGGGCAGAGCCGGGGTGGGGTGTTCGCTAAGTGATGTCCCTGGCTGAGCCCTCCATCACACTTCTCACAAGATGGACAGAGTGAATACTCTTCCTCCGTAGAGATTGATTACCCGCAGTTGGCTGTCGGGAGAGATTAACCTTGTAAGCTTGGAAATGTAAGGTTCTATCTCTGTCTAGGTTAGTTTTGATAAAGTAAGAACCTTCGATATGTAGGGCAATTGGAATATTTATTGGAACTAAAAAATTTAAAGGTGCAAAACCAAAATTGATGATATGTAAATCACTGATATCAAATTGACAGTTTAGTTGTGAACAAATGGGGACTGGCGTCTGTCATCATTCCCCACACGACTCTGAAATAAAACTAGCCACAGCTTTCATTTAAAACATGCACTTTGAGTTTAAAAAAAATAGCATTCTATCCATTATTGGAAGAACATTCATATTAATAAAATGAAAGTATAGAAGCTAATTTGTCTTTTAGGAATGAAAACTAAGTAACATGACATATACACAAGTAAAACCTTTTTTATTATCTTTACAGTAAACTAACAAGCGTATTCAACAACTGCCTCCAATTTATCAGCCACATATGGATGTCATTATGAGAGACACTCATATCGGACTTCAATTTCTAGGTTTAATTTTAAATGTCATTTGCAATTCACAAGTGAACCCTAAAGAGACAGACACACCTCTCCCTGCTTTGTCAGGTGATGTGATCCCCGCCACCTTCATCAGTCCGTGACCTTCACTATGCACTGGGGCGGTTTGTAGCTGAGTGTAAAGTGGCTGGGATGAGGATCAGCACCACCAAATCTGAGGCCGTGGTCCTCTGCCAGAAAACAGTGGATTGCCCCTTGCAGGTGCTGAGAGTGACTGAGACTGGAGATTTGCTGCCCCGACTGAAGGAGTTCAAGCATCTTGGGGTCTTATTCACGAACGGGGGGCAGATGGGACATTAATAGGCGGATTGGAGCCGCGTCTGAAGTGAAGATGGAACTGAGCCGCAAAGTGAAGCTGTCAATTTGCCAGTCAAAAACTACGCTCTTATCCTCCCCAATGGTCACAGGCCCCGGATAGCGACCGCGAGAAGGAGATTGCGGATATATGTGCCTAAAATGAGTTTCCTGTGTAGAGTGTGTGAACTCGTACTCAGGGAGCTCATACATCAGCTCAGAGGAAAACCGGTGCTCCTTTGCGTTGAAAGGAGCCAGATGAGGTGGTTCAGGCATCTGACCAGGATGCCACCTGGATTCCTCCCAGGGGAGGTAACATGGGGCAGACACAGACTATGCTGGAGGGATTATACAGACTATCCCTTCTGGCCTGGGAACACCGTGGGATTCCCCAGGTAGAGCATGAGAATGTGGCCAGGGATCAGGACACCTGGTCGACTTTGCTGCCTCTGCGACCTGACTCCGGGTGGCAGCGGGTAATGAGATGAAATTGATTGCTCATCTTTAAAACAATGTACCTCGGATTTTCTTGACTGTAGGTAGATTTATCATGTGAACCCTTACAGCACTGAGAACAAACTTAACCAGTTTACACCTGTTTCTAAAATCTTTGAGCCATTTAAAAATGAGTTTCAAATGCACGATATGATGGACAAAGTATTTCCGATTACAGAATGGAATAATAATAAAAAGTTAATTATCTAGACTACATGCTGCAGATGTTAATTCTGCACACATCAACAGGCTCATAGTTGCCTTTATCATTTGAACCCGAGAAATGGCCAAACAGCTGCTTGTCTCTGCTGTCTTTCAAATGCCTTAACTGCCCGTTTGCTGCTGACATTCACCGGTGTCACGAAAAGAATTAATTCACATCTCAGACACGGGAAAAGTCTTCCATCTGTTTTGCCACTGATCTCACTTCAGTCAAACAAACTAAACTCCACCTGCTTGACATTCATATCATTCGCATCACATAATTACTACCAGTGCAATCCTTGCTGATAGTCTGTTATGTTTCTAAATGCCCTACATCTGAAGAATTCACATATTTCTGTGTTTCATTATAGTTGAATGGAGATTTTTTATTTTTTTTTATTAAACTCTGATGCTATTTCAGCAGCAAAAAGTTTAAGTCAATAAAAAGAATTCATTTGGTTTTTACGTGTAGTTTCCGATTAGCAACAGAAATGAAAACACAAAAGAATGAAGGGAGGTCATTCTGCCAATAAAGCAGGTTTGAAGCCAGTTGAAAACCATCATTGGGCCGATTTACCTAAATCAGCAAAGTTAATTATTTTTCAAAGAGGTAATTCAAGGTTTACTATAATAAATTGTAAAATATCAATTGATTCCTAAGCCACGGTGTTTTGTAGTATGAAGAAATGATGTGAGAATTTTAAATTAAACTGATATTACATAGCAACATAATTGGAATTCCATCCAAATGCTAATTGAAAGAAACACTCGTTTTATATGAGTAGAGTTTGAGGGTTCTGTCATGCAATTTGTATATATAATTGCAATGTTTTTTTTTTATAACAAGGAGTATCCATCTGTCAGTAACTTGAGTCCCACAACACTTCCTGCTGCTGGTAAGACTGAACCTTTCTACAAACACCAAGAGTTGAGCTAACTCATTACAGAGTCATTTGATTTGGAGTGAATATAAAACAAGGCATGAGCTAACCTAGCCTCCCACAAAAAAAATAAAGTGTAAGAATAACTGTTAAGTCGTCTTGCTCATCCAATCTGGTAATAAATCTGTTTGACAAAATGAATGTGAGTATGAATGAATGAATGAATGAATGTCACATACTGAGGCAGCAACTTTCTCTCTGTTGAAATTAGAAACTCTCTGTGAGAACTCGTCGATTGCAACATACCAGAGGCTTATTTAGCAGCACAAAAAATCTTGCCATATGGTGAACGCATGCATCCTGTGGGAAAAACTGTAAAATTTTATTCTGCTCTCAGCTGCTAATGAGGCTAAAATACACTTCTGAGACTCTGTGACCACAAGAGATGATCTGTAAAGCTAATGGGCAGGAGTAGTTACTTTAGCCAGTGCCCGATTCAAGCTACCACTTTGCATCACATCCAAATGCACAAATCTAAATTACTATAACGACTCAAAAATTGGAAATTAAGCTCTCAAAATTGCCTCTTTTTTGTTTTTTTTAGTTCTTTTTTTGTTGGTGGGGGCTGCAGGGTAATATGGTTCTAAAGTCCAAACAAACTAATGATTGCAATTTTCGTACCGTTCGGCATCTGCGAGAACTGAATCACAGACTCAAGATGGGCTGGTCACAGATGAAGTCCCTGATGAAGCTAAGCATTACTTTCAAGGCCCGGGTTTATGCAGCAGCAGCAGCCTATAATACCGACATCTCCGGTATCTGGGCCACATTACTGACACATCTGTCTTGTGAGATGAACACCATTTAACAGAGCCGCACGGAGAGATTGCTCCGGTTTTACAGGGCAGCTGGTATTGGACCACAGATTGCAGACCAAACAACATTTTACACATGAACTGCAGTAAAAGTAAAGGTTAGAGCGGCGGCAGAATCATCAAAAGGGAGCCACAAATTCATAATGATTTGTTGACACGGGTGACAGAGCATCAGTTTATTTGGCCACAAGTGGTCACAGCCAGGGTGCAACAATCAAATAACCAAGCTCAAGAAGAGATGTAAGGACACCCGGTTGTCACGGCGCTTCTCTGTTGTTGCTTACACTTAATTCATGATTCTGTGTGGTTTCGCTGACACAGTTTGGAAATATAACACTAACCAAGGACAGCAGGCATAAAGTATTTCACGCTCCACTGTAATGCTTGGACATCTCTACTTTCAGCCTTTTGGGAATTCTACTTAAGTTGTCCTTGGATACCCATTTCTAAGGTACATTTACACCTGTCACTGATGTGATGCTGATAATGTCCAATTAGGTCAGACAAAAATAGCAGAGCAAATAAATCATGTTCTCTGCTCCTAAGAAAGGAATGCACATCACAGACTGTCAGGTGTGGAAACAAAATTACACCTCCCATGGGGAACACGGACCATGTAGTTCATTATTCCTCTTTTAGAGAGGAAGAAACTGCACTCGTCGCACTTTTCTTACCCGTACACCTACAGTACCATTATTTTTGACACCAGAAGCGTGGCCTGACAGAACTACTATAGCATAAGCATCTGGGCAAAGATCCACAGCAAAAGAGAACTAATGAGTGTCTAATGAGTACTGTAGGTGTCACGATTCGCTGTTTGCCTTCATTCCGTCCTGCTGGCTGTTTTTCCCTCCGCCACCGACTCTCTTGTCATTTTCCAACAGCCACACCCACAGCAATTACCTTTTGCCTCCCCACCATCCCCGTCACCTGATTTCCCCCCCCCTCACACCCACCTGCTCACCCGTTTCTGATTCCCTAATCAACCTCACTGTATTTAACCATCCCACTTTCCCCGAAGGTGCCTTCAGATTGAGCGGCAGCTACGATGGCGTACATTGTTTACAAGGCTCGCTGTGCGAAAATGGGTCTCATAAAATCTTGATCTCAGTCTGTGTCAGATTGTATGATATTTATTAATAAGACTGTCAGATTGTGTGGTAAATAGCAGAGCTACATGGTAAATAGAAAAAAAAAGCACACTAGGAGCAGAGATATGTCATCGGTTCATGTCATCCATCTGTGCCGCTCTTATTTTGCAAAATGCAGCTCAGCAACGCTTTCTTCTTGGGCAGAGATTCGCAACTTCTTTCTCATTATACCTCCATCATTTAGGTTTGTTTCCTTCAAAATTGGTGTTTATAAAAAGCCACAGCAGCTAGTATGTTCTCTAACATTTCATGTGGTATTCTGAGCGGCTGATTTGGGGAAGAGGGCTTTAGCAGCAGTCAAACTGTGACAACTTGAATTTTGTTGTCTCTGGTCATTAAAGCCCCGAAATCGGCCATCGGTGGACGTGTCTCACAGTTCAATATAGGACTATAGTTTTGGAGTGACTTTATCATGTTTCCTTTAGTCATACAGTGCAAAGGGACTTGAAGTCAGGTTGTCTTATGTTCTGTATCATGCCAGCTGTTTCTGTTTTTTTCTTCTTCTCCATAACCTTCTCTTGTCTGTCTGGATTTTTGCGCTCCTCCAGCTTTATAAAAACCTTTTGCCTGTTTTTCCACTCACCTGCCACTAACTCCAGTCTGCCCACAGACTCTGCTCTCTGCCTCACCCTGATCCTGGTTGTTTTTCTTGTGAAAATCCAAGTAAATTTGACCCGTTATACTTTTACCCCTGATTCTCCGGGTCCTGCCTGTTATTTCTCCTTGACACTAAGTAGGCTACTGGACTGAGGAAAGATCAGTTTTTCTGTATGTGTGTGTGTAAAACCCACGGTCTGCTGCCTCCAACACCTGTTTGTCAAGAATCAACCAGCTGAATTTGTGTAATAGAATTTGTTTCTGTTTACGAATTAATAGACAGAACTTGAAGTAAACCCACAGTATCACTCGGGCAAACTCATATCCTTTCAGTAGCAAATTATTCTGTTTCTACAAGCGCTCGGTTCAGTCGGTTTCGTCGGCACACAAGAAGGAGCCACACTGAACAGGTTTCACATCTCTAAAACAAACCAATGACTCATGACTGAGGGATAGCATACACTTTTGTTGAGGAAGCACAGGCGGAAGACAGAGGTACAAAAATTGTTGGCTTGCCAGTAGACTGTATCGTCGGCTCAGCGTGAACGTTCTCTTTCACTGGAGCTATCGAGCCTTGACTTCCCAAAACTCACAGCTGTGACTCACTACAACAACTCCTCCATCTCTCCAGCCAAACACATCGGTCAGACAACTTACATAATGGAGGCTGTAGGGAACAACTCTCAGGCTTCCTTTTCCTGACAGTATTTCTGTAGAAACTGGTAATTGTCTCATCCTACCTCTAGTACTGTTGCTACGACTTGAACCAGAATGCTTTTAGCGAATATTTAACATAGATTAGTGGTTCTAAACCTTGGAAGGGGCATACATTGACTAACATAATAAATCTTTGCACTAATCCATGAGGTTAGGGGGCAACTGATTTATTTAAAAGATGAATTACCACAAAATAAAAGTACTCCATTATAAATAAGAGTACAAGCTGTTGATAAGAACATTCATTTAAACAGCAAAATTGAAAGAATAAATCTAAGATTAAATCATGATCAGCAATGAAATGCTACATTTAACTGTAAAATTGGACATTATAGAAACTTAACCTGCAAAGATGGTTGTCAAATATACCTACTTGGATAAAAAAAAAAGAAAAGAAAAAAACATTTCTCTCTAAATCATAGTGGAGATAATAGGACAAGAAAGCACAAGCATCCTAAAATTTTAACTAACCCCACTCGTACTACGAGTGATATGAAAGTGCATTTACAACAGCCATGAATGACAAAACAAAGGGAAATAGTGTTAAATAAAATACAACACAAAGAAAAACAGTTCCAGTTACAAGCTGGAGCACCACACATTTCGAAAAAGAAAGACCAAAACAGAAGAGTCTTGAATAGCAGCAGAGGATTTGCCAAGCCTGATTGCCTCAACAAGTTCCTCCAAAGCCTGATGGAAAATGTCTGATCACCTTTCACACACAAATCACTATGGATTGATTGAAACAAAATGCCACCCAGGTTTACAACAATCACTTGCACATTGTGAGCGTTGGAGAAAAAAAAAAAGAAAAAAAAAACACAGCTTGTACAGTCAATGTAGCTTGTGTAGACAGATCAATGTGCATCAAGAAGCCTCCGGTGTGTGACCCCACTTCAACACCTCCCTATGCTCAAATCCTCTGGTTTCGTCAAGAACATCCATACGGTCACACACACACGATGCGCCTTCCTATTGTATGAGGGTAGGAAGCCACACTCTTAAATTAACTGGTCTACTGAAGCAGTCAGGGATAAGCTGACACTCTTAAGAATTATCATCATTATACTGCTCTGTCAGAAATGGGTATCAGATTATGAGTGATGAGAGTGAATACTAACAAATCTCCCTGCAGCCAAGTGGCTTGAAGAAAGAGGGGTGGCAGCTGTTGCCCTATAAATTTGATCATGTTTCTGCTCCCGGAGGGGCCCAGGAGGCTTCCAGAAAGAGCAACCAGAGCTGCCCAATATGTTGGCATCGAGTGTCAGTGTTCAACTGCGCCAAATTCCCAGTTTCCCTTTCTTTTTCTCATTGACCTAAGATTTATCTGTCATACTCGACGCCAAATGCCTCTCTTAACTGATTATGCAAGGGATGAGATGTCTATAAATGGCAGAAACCTTTTCAAACATATAGCACTTGTATTCAGACTTCATCTGCAAGTGGTTCAAGGAAATGGTACCACAACAATGCAGAAACTAAAAAGACCTACTCCAGCAACTTTACCAGTATCACTTGTATTGTACTGTACATACAATATCTTACAACATTTGCCTGGTCTCATAAGTGCTTAGCTGAAGTGAGAAGCACCTCTTACACTAACCTCTGTATAATCCCTCACAGAGAGCTTACACAGTCCTCTGGAGCTCTCACTGATGTGTCCATCAAAACCACTTTTTCTTCTTCCTCTCTCCTATTCAGGAGGCAAGGTGTTTGTCCCCAGCTAGGAAAGTCAGACTGCAAACTGTAAACTCGTAAACAAGCTAAATATATTGAACACGGTGTATACTGTCATTACCGTGAGAAAGAAAGACTGCGAATCTGCTGTGATCCATTTCGGCTTTCATCGCAATCCTGCAAACATACAATTTGATATCAAAGAACCTGAAAGAGCTTGCACACTTAAAAGGAGATCAGTAAACCAACAGTCGGCGTCGTGAGATGCTAAAGGCTATTAAAGAAAGCTACACATTTCCACTCATTTTGAATTATGTACGATACATCACTGACAGACTGACCATAAAAGAAAAATAGCTCCTCTGCCTGTGTAGCGCATCCCAAGGGTAAACTCTATATCACATCAGAACCACCGGCCATTTTATAATGTCCACTGCCCAGTGGTGGTCTGTGGTGCCATGGGGTCTGCACATTGTGATGTGTGGCTTCATGACGAAGTGCTAACAGCCAAGGGCATTATTTCATCCTGTTCCACAGGCCAATAGCCTGACTCATCGTTTCTGATATATATCCAGCCCGAGGGATGATGTTCAGTTTAATTATGGATACATAGGACATCAGTCAATGTTAATGTTGTTCTTGTTTTACACAGCCATTCACGCGAGCCGCCTGCGCCACACCATGAAAGTCCCAAAGAGATTTGAAAAGATCGTCACAGAATCTTAGGGCCAGGAAGTGAGGAAAGAAGCCAGGTGATTCTTTGAATAATTGATAAGGTCTAATTTTCAAACCGGAGCATGCCTCCAGCTGCTGTCATCTAATCATCATTTCACGGCGAAGACATCAGAGCTTTGTTACAGCAACAGTTAATATCAGCAGGATTTTCCTCCACCAATACTTGGGAAAGCTCTCTGTTGGGCTAGGGATCTCAAAGTGGTTCTTATATAGGAGCCGTGACAAATACTGCGCTCAGCCCTCCTCTCCTGACAGTGGCCTGCGGCAACACTCATCCCTCCCCTGGTAGAGCTGCAGGCAATATGGTCATTACCTTCAGCCCTGTGGAGCTGTACTTCCCTGGACAGACACACACTCAGAGATGCTTATGCTCCTTATGAAGGCTCCTTCTTATGGCAAGAATATTAAAAATGTGCCTGGTGGTGCCCACTTGGGAAGATGTCCGTCTTTATTGTGTGGGGAGGTGAGCAGACACTTGGAGTTAATGTGCAGGTACTGCTCTCTCTCCCCCCCCGCCCCGAGCTGACGGGATTAGTCTCACACTGCAGAGACCACTTAATGTTACTGTAAAATGCTGAATTAGACTGTTTCGACTGTCTAATACATCTACGTCTAAAAGTATCAATTTAATTTATCCCTTCCTTTGTTTCAACAGCATATGCGGCTGGCTTATCATGGAGGTTCCAATTTCTTTGTGAAATAACAAGCAGTGTAGATTAATTGCAACAGTTCCAGCAACAGAACAGAAGCAGTTTCTCCAAAAATATGCTGCTAATGACTGGGTGTCACCCTCCCCTCTCTCTCTCTCTGTCTGTATATATGTGCCTATGTGCGAGCGCCAGATTGTAACCAGCCAGTCTGATGTGATAAAAGAACAGGGAGATGCACAGATGGCTATGGTCATTACTTGATTGATTTGCATTGTGATTGTTCTTAAAACCGGTCCATTACACTGAATTTGTAGAACAATAAGGAAAAAAAGATCTTTCTCCAAGTAGAGTTAATGACTACCTTTTTATCTGCTGACATATTCCCCAATTACCTTCCACGATTTCCAAACGGGTGATGAAGACTGTCAGGAGTGAAAATGCAAAGTAACTCCAACATCGAGACCAACACATGTTCTCCACTGCTGGAGCCAGAGACTCTTGGCTCTGACTGAGAGCTTCCCAGCCAGCTCTTCTTGGCACTGCTGGCTCTCTGTCCTGGGCATACTGATTCTCATATCAGGGTTCATTTACATAATCCTGCCTGCGACTGGTCTCAGTTTAATGAAGGGTGGTAATGCATTTCTATAACAATGTTTCACCCCTCAACATGCCAACATAAACAGAACAGTGTGATGACATCTGGTGAAGCACTCGTTGACTCTATAATCATAAAGAAGAAAAGCCAGTCATCGTTCAGGGGTGTCAGGGCTTTGGCATTTTCAGAAAACAAAGAAGCTGTCAAACTTTCTGCTTTCTGGATGCACGCGTTCTGGCTTCTGGTGTGGCAATTGGTGACAAGTGAGCAGATCTAACATGCAGCGATAGCCATCAACAAAAATGCCTCCTCTCTTGTAACGATGCTGCAACTACCAACCAAACAATGCTGCGACCGGCACTGCAGCACTCTTAAATAATGTAGATTGGAGAACAGTAAATAGTAGGAGTGTGTATCATGTATCTCAATAGAAAATCAGAATTTACAATACTGAGTGATTCAAATCAGCTGATATTCAAGTTTATTTTAGCTTCTGTTTGACATTTCCTCACCAAAGATGAAACAAACTAATGATCATGTTGACTGACAGCTTTTGGGGCTTTAAAATGACTTCCTGCTCTCTTGTTTGACTGCTGGTGTCACAACAGAACTTCATTTGTTGTGGGCTGCTGCTTGCTGGGATGCTTTTTTGCACTGAATACTGCCAACTAGAAATTGTGTACCTCAGTACCACACTCAGTTATATTTGTCTAAATCCTGCTTCTTTTATTTATTTGTTTTTTACAGCTCTATAAAGGCTCATATAACTTCTAGCTTCTGTTATTTCCTTCAACCGGGTTGGAGTCAATCTGCTCTGAGAGTAGCTGCTAACACTACCACTGGTGACCCTTGCCTCACGCTGGCTGCTCCTATGGCTGATTTTATTGTGATTGTCAGGGGCTTTTTCCTATTTCGACAAAGCGCCATTTTCAAGAATAGTACGTCAGGGTCATACTCATGCGGTATACTTAATGAAAACCCTGCATTTTTTTTTAGCAATCTCGCCCTTGTTTCAGGATGCAGTTGGACGTCTTCAGCAGAGAACCAAGTCGCAGCTTTTTACAAATGTTAGGACTAATTTGAGAACCCCCACTCGACAATCAAAGTCTTCAAATTCAAAAACAATGGCCTTCACCTCTGACTGAACCCTGAGCTGACTGCAACACGTCAACAGATGGCACCTTATGTCGACGCTGTGAACTCCTGATGGGAAGTTGGGCTCGCACCTCCAACCTCCCAACGCAGGGTTTCTCCTCAAACAATGCAGCCATGGTGGGGGGAGATTAAGTAGTCTGCCACAGGAGAGCATGATGCTTCATTAGGCCAAGCAAGGATGGATGTCAGTGCCTGAAGCAATCTGGGACCCAGTGAAGTGTCAAAGGACCTCTAATGCAGTCTTACATGCAACTCATTACTGCCCACTGTATTGACTAAATTTAAGAAGGAACAGAATGATTATTCAAAGGATCAAATCAATGCTTCACATAATGCCTTCACTCAAGATCTAATCACGGCATGGTTAATGTATTTAATGGTGCTAAGGTCAGCAGTGCATAAAACCATGCATGTGAAGGTGCTGATGTTAATGACTTAAGTAACTTGTGACTCCTATGAAAATTCTATAACCTATGCTGCTGTGCTGAGACAGTGGAATCCTATTAGGGAACTTTTCAGAGGGCTAATTACACCGAGCAGTTAGTTCTGTCAGTTAAACTACAGGTCTGCTTTCAGCACCGTTTCTGTTAGAATATGTGTTCAATTAATACCATTTTGTAAAATCACAAGCACTCGTTTGCTTTTATCATCGTCTCTGACAGGCATCTTTCAAAGCACAGCATTATTTATCAATGCCAGAGCACAACATTTCTAAAAAAAGTCATGTTGGCTAATGATCGGTAAACTATTGATATCTCATGGCAAGCTCAGATTGAAAAAGTAACATTATACATTTCTTTTTGATATACTGAAAGTGAAATTAGTAGAAATAAGCAACCAAAGGTCTAATGAATGTTTTGAATGCATAACCTTCCTCATTTACATTTTCATATTTGAAAAAATGTCAGCCCACAGTGTTCCTCTTCTCTGCCTTTGCTGGCACATTGCAGCCATTCTGGTAGCAGTGGTGGGAATATGTCTTGCACTTCTCAGTGCTCAGGCATGTGCATCCTTGTGCGTATGTAGATGATATAAACAAAACAGGAACATTGCTTCACTTAAGAGCTAAAATGTAGAACTATTTTTAACAGTTTGCTCACATGATCTTATGATATATATATTTATATAGCAGTTGTTATGGCGCCGTGAGAGTGGCAGCCAGTTGCAGCGGCTCCTGCTTTGGTTTTATTCCGTCTTTTTGATGTTTTTGTTGGTCTCTTCTTTGCTTTTTTGCGATTTTTGGGGTCTGCATCTAGCAAGCCATTGGGCCATGGCTCTATTGTTTTACACTCATGAACAGCTGAGCCAGGCCAAGCCACCGTCGTGACTGGACATCCCCAATGAGCTCCGCAGGAGGAAGAGGGGATGCAGGGCAGGAGTGAAGCGTCGGGAGAAGAGGAGACGCTATAAGCCGTCTGTCCGTCCATCATCATGGGAAACGTGGGGTCTCTCCCTAACGGGCTGGAAGAGCTAACAGCTAAACAGCTAACAGCTGACCCGACTGCAGTGAGAGCATTGGGAGAGCAGCTCGTAACTCGCTCGTAACTTTGGACGGATTTCACCTGGTCAGAGTGGACCGGAGCTTGAGGGAGAGTGGAAAGAAGAAAGGCGGGGGACTCGCCATGTATGTGAATGAGAGATGGTGTGATGCTGGGCACGTTAGTGTTAAAGAACGGCGGTTGGTTTTACCTGCCGAGGGAGTTTTCGCACATCCTGACAATTACAGTTTACATCCCCCCATCGGCTGATGCTGCTGTAGCCTGTGAGCTCATCCATAGTTCAGTGTCCTTGCAAACATCACACCCTCAGTCTCTGATCGTCATCTCAGGAGACTCTAATCATACATCGCTCTCCACCACTCTCCCCACATTCAGCCAGTATGTGGACTGCCGAACCGGAGACAGTAAAACATTGGACCTGCTGTGTGCTGACACCAGGGATGTATATTGCTTGACTGTTGTTTTCTTGTACTTTCTTTCTGTTTTCGGATGCTGCTGTGGCCTGTAAATTTCCCCCAATGGGGGATCAATAGAATTATTCTATTCTATTCTATTCTATTCTATTCTACTGATCTCTACTACACATCATTACAATGTTCACTTTGGTTTTGAAGTCATTTGCTATACAGTGATTTTTCTCAGATCGTCTTTCAGAGGCCAAGACATTCTTCAGTTATAGTCCCGCTGCTATTCATCATCTTACTGCCCCAATACCTACATATAATCCCTAACGCAGTGGCATGAATACAAACTATCTGTTCTGAGAGATACGCGGTTGATTCTATACAGGACATGTAAAGAATATATTCAAGAAGAAACCCATACTGAAATTTGTATGTTTAAGTTTGGTATTTAAATGTTCATGTGGTTAGAAAAAATAAAACAAAGCAAAAAGTCTTGAAAAGGAAAAATAATGCAAGATTATTATACATAAAAACTTTGTGTCCTTGATTATGTGAATGTAGCAGCAGCAGTGCTACCACAGAGGTATGCAGTTTTAAAAGCTTTACTTCTCTTCAAAACCAGGATTTATTTTATGCAGAAAGGTACAGTGCACAGGGAAATATGTTACTGCATGTTCATGCTCTTAAAACTCAAGTGAATTCAGTAATTAATATTAATTTGTTTATTCAACACTGGCGTGAAATGGAATTATAGAAATGGAAGCCATGGCCAGGGTATGACTCCCTCGTGTAAGTTTGAAAAAAAACCATAACACAATAAGTGGAAAAAGAAGCAGAGATTACAGTGGTTTCCGGTGTTACCAATGGGTCGCTCACACTGAAATGCAGTCCAGAGGGAACGATCTCTTGGCATCTTCCAATGAAACAGTGGCCTGAGCTTTGAATTTGTTTGGGCTTTATCAGCACTCTGTCAGTAATTTTCAAACAGCAGCAAGCAAAGCAGATTAGCTTGGCTCTACACCGGCGACACTGTTGACTCATTTGACTCACAGATGAATACAAAATTATCTCTAATTCGTTCAGAACGAGCAAACAGATGAAACATCGTCCGGCATTAGGCTGGATGGAAGGTGCCGTTCCTGGATTGCTCTGCTTTTCACCTCTGCTTGTAGGACATGAAGGTCACAGCACACGAGGCTCGATGTGGGCCAGCTCTCGGCAGCGAGACAGGATGGAGGGGCTGAGCTCCATCTCCAGGAGGACAACAGAGTGCCACTGTCACAGGGAGTATAGCCTCTCTGCCACCAAGAGCGGTCAAGTGGAAGGGGCCAGCCCTTGAGCGGGCACGCATGTGCGAGTGTGTATGTGTGTGTGCGCGTATGTATGCAGAGGGAGCAATCTGGAGTGTGCTGGAGGCTATGGCCTCTTTGACGTGATAGATTCCCTTTGCAGCCTGCAAAGCCAGGAGGGAGTCAGTCAACATCCTGCCACATGCCCTGCTGTTTGTCTTCCAAAATCTGGTGGCGGGTTGCATCCTCTGGGCCTGCCCCGGCCGCTCTGTCCTCTCACCATAATCACCATAACTTATGGCGACACAAATGACCATGCGCTTTCTAATGTTTTTACTACTGTAATGAAACTGATTTTGGCCCCCATGGATTTCCTATTATTGAGCCAAGAACACGGTAACCAGCAAGTGGCATTTGTGTGAGCATGCAAATGTTCGCCGTGTTTTAACAGATTCAGGCTGAATCAGGTTTCCCTGAAAAAACAAGGTAGATAGCTCAGAGCTCTGAGATCATAGCCTCTTACTGAAGAGAAAGAGAGAGCTGGGAGGGGAAAAAATTCAATTCCAAATCTGCGGCTTCAAAAGTGGATGGAAGCTGAATGCAAATAAAGTTCTGTTTCTCTGTGTTGTGATTTATCACTGTGCCGAGCAGTAGTGCCGAGGCAGGCGGTGTATTGAACGGAATGACTCTCCTCACATATTGGAAAAGCAACTCAACAACAAAGCACAGGAAAAATAGAGCCAGACAGATGGATGACCTTCAGTCCTCCTTGATGGGAATAGGTAGAGGAATTTGTTTAGAGAGCTAATCGTTCACTCCGGTGAAATGATTGTCTGGAAAGTCCATCTATACATAAAAAAAATATAGAAAATAAAAGAAAATCATTGAGCACAAGTTGCTTTTTGTGAAGTCAAGTAAAGCAACGAGGGGACGAAGGTAATGAATGATGTACCATAAAAGCAATAAATGAAGCAAGAAATATGGGTTTATGCTCTTTTGTAATCTATACAGGATGACAATGCTTTTATCTTTCATGAAAAAGTGTTATTGAATAAAATTCACACTACAAACTCTGTATCCGTCTGAGAATGAGAATACAAATGCCTTTCTTATCAAGAGCTGTATTATGGATGCACTAGCACCAAATATTAACACAGCATTTGACATTTCTCTGTGGCACAATGACATTGCAGCGCTCCACCCAAACCACACGTTGGTAAACAAGAATGTTGTGGACAGCATCTCTGTATTCAGAATCTTATTTCAGCTAAACTGCCAAATTTCTGCTGAAATGCATCTTTTTAAGTCCTAGACTCTTGTTCCTCCATCTACACAACCTCGCTGGGGGTTTACTATCGTGCATTGTTGGACGAAATGGTGAAACGCATGGGGAATTTGGGCTTTTTCTGCTGTTTGTCTAAGCCATTATGTTTGTTGCCGGTTTGTTTGTGAACCGCTGGGACGCTGTGCCATTCAGCACATCAAGCAACGTTCAGTTAAAAAAGAACCAGGCGCTAAATCTACTGCCGAACACGCCGCGGCACTGCGATTAAAAAGCAAGTCGGCAACAGGCCTCCCGTTTTACTGTACTGCGACGCTCCCATTTGGCGCTCATTCGAAATTTCCAGTAAACAGGATTGATTGAATGGGGGCCTTGTGTTTTCCATCTCCCTGCTCTCCATATAATTCTCCGGTGATGAGTCATGTCATCATTGCTCTGCCATGGGTGAGCCTCAATCTCCGAGCCCAATGACTGCACCAGAGAGCCATCCTTCAACGTGGACCTGGCATCAATCTCGCTTGGAAGCATTTGCCGATGAACCTGGACAGGCTGAAAAGTTCTCCGGCTGACAGCTTCCATGATCAGCCATCACAGGTGGCTGTCTGATTCATACTTGAGCGCCACATCAACGGAGAGAGAGACGGAGGGAGAGGTCACGCTTCTGCTCTGTTCCTATTCACTGTGGAGAACAATAGCACTCTCACTTCCTTTTAAAATGGCCCACGAGTTACGCGTAAAATAAAGAAAGAAGAAATCAGCGGAACAAAAGAAAATAGTTGGAGCAAACACGAGAGAATAATGGGACCCCAAGTTTTATAGTCACCTTTTTTTAACAACACGTTACGAAAAAAACAAAGGTCAGTGAAGTTGCAACCAATTTATTTTCATATATTTAATTATCATGAATGCCTAATAAGCTGAATAAAAAGCAATGTTAAAAGGTCTTTTCACTCATATTTTTTAAAAAACAAAAGCGGAGCTGTGTAGATAGAGATTCTTCTTCTGTTGTGATATATTAATGACTGAAATCTCTCATGCCAATCCAATATGATTGAGATAAATACATATTTGGCATTCAAAAACTACATTTTAAATCCTTTACTGTATCGGAGAAGCAACAAAAATGTCACACATCCGTCTTAAAATCAGTCTCTGTCATTAACACTTGGTTAACTACCCTGCAGATTTACAGCATTAAGGCCATTTCGTGCCACGGAACATTAAAAATAGTTCTTGCTGCACCTTCAGGATTCTAAAATAGGGGTGGCAGCAGAACAAAAAGTGATGTCCTTGAGTGTAATATTTCATTAATCTTAGAAGGAACGGCAACACGTTGATCTGCATCATAAAAAATCTCACATCAGTGTTCTTTAAACAGCAAACGGCAAAAAAAAAAAAAACCCCATCAGGATGGTGTCACACGTTGCTCTGTGTCTCAATAAACGGCGCAGAAATAGACTGTTCCCACTAACCGACACGCTGCCATCTCTGTATTTGAGCTACACAGGAGAGCTAATTGCTTCTAATCCTCACTGACTAATCTGGGAAAAAGATTGTCATTCACTCTGAAAACTGTATCTCACAGGTGTGTTCCATTTTTTTTTCCTCAATCCACACACAAAGTCTTTAACTAGGGAAATCATCCTCGGGATCATGTTAAGACTCCATTAACCCAGTTCTCAACTTTAAACGGAGCTCGGTGTAAAAGCGATGCCCTAATAATCACCTGTTTACACGCTGAACACCCGAGATATACATAATTCTTTCATCTGACAATTACCCTGTTTGGATAATTAACTTTTCCCGTTTTATTCATTGTTATTTGAACCTTAATACAAAGTGCAATGTTCCCATATAATTATAAGGTCATAGCTGGAATGGCTTTGGCAGCTGCATGATAATGAGTTATTCTTTGGCACACTTCCATTACTTAGTGTGATGTTTGAGAAGCCAACATTTGGCCAAGATATACGTGACCAATAATTACCCTTCCCTTTGTGTTGTCATGCTGCAAACTCTTGTGGGCTCAAAAAAAAAAAATCAATTACTTTGGCTCATATTTGAACACATGCACACAGCAGACGGACAGAAAGAGCGAGACACATCTACTTTTTATTATTACCTTAAGTTCTTGTGGTTAAACTACATCCCCAGTCTGAAGTGACAAAGGTTATTAAACGTGTCCCGCCAATAACAGAAAGTTATTTAGTCTGTACACCCACCTTCCAGGACATAAGGTGGATAATATATTACGCTGCATAAACCAATATTGTTTGCTTGTAAATGATAGCGCTGATTTGCTGCAGACAAACTAGATTGAAGACTTAGAGTAAAGAAATCAAAACCATGACAAGCTTATAAAGCAGCTTTCTTGTGTCTTCAAGCTATTATGCATTCTTTTGCCAGCACTGCAGAGGGGAGTTGTGCTCTAATTAAACTCACCTCCAAATATCCTTGCCGACACCTCCGGAATACTCAAAAGCTTTTAAAATGTGGCTGAGATGGGAATTTGTTATGCATGTACGCAGCAGTGCTAATAAATTCCCTGTTTAGACTTCAGCCAAGATTAGCGTTGCAACCTGCAGAACACATCTCCAGCGTGCCACTGAGTCACAAAGGTCACTATTCAAATTCTTTGACACATGAAAACCTCCTGTGATTGAACCAGTCCTCAGAGGTAACGCCAGCTGCCGGAGCAGGGCTGTGTGAACTGTTAACTACTGATTGATACTGCAAACATCTGTGTGGATAAAAAGCTTCGCTACCATTCACAACACTATCAAAGCTGCGGCGATGAAGCAGCATTCGATCTAAAAAAAAAAAAAAAATGATTGCAACAAAAATTTCTGGATGGTCTCTGAGGTAATGTTGAATTTTAGTTTTGTCTGTAAACTGCGGAGAGGATAAACTCATTTAATCTCGCTTTTGAGAAACCGGGAGCGCAGCATCAACGAGGAATTGATTTGTCGGTCAACCCCGCGTCATCATTTGTGCGTCGCTGCTCGGTAAAGAGGCTTTCAGAGCAGGTCCAGACCTTTGAATTGATGTTAAACAGTTGACTAAACGCACACTCGGCGGAGCAGTGTGTTCGTTAGCAGCTCCATCCCGCCACAAAGAAACGAACAAACCTCTTCTGTGATAAAAGCTTATTAGCTACCTGCAAGGATTACATCTGATCACTCGGGGGCTGTCACAGCAACTGTAAATAGATGTGTCTCCACTTTCTACTGTTTGGCTTTGTAAGTCACATGCATTTTGATTCCATTATCAGCTCGCATAAAGTCTCTGCCAGGCAGCGAGTTTTATGCCCCCTGAAAACTGACATTGCTGTCACCTTTAGAGATATACATTCAAACATGTCTGCTAATCCACCGCATTTGCTAAGTGCTTGAGGGGAAAGGGTGAGTTATTAAGATTGAAAGTAAAGACATCCTAAACGATTAAACACATAATTAACAGCTACTGCATGAAGGGCATGACTTGTCAAATCTCTAGGGATTCCTGATCGGCCAGCTTAAATCTCCCACAAGTAATTCTTCTGCTGAAAACGCATCAGTTGTAATACAAAAAAAAAAAACTAAACCACTGAGCCTTAAGCAACAGAAACCTTCCCCAAATCTTTCAAAATATGTCTGCTGTTACTCCTGCGATTATATCCACACATCCCTGCAATCCAATCTTAATTCATATTTCTGTGGTTGCCGTCCAAGATATTTTAAAACGGCTCTAGAGCTACATCTGCGCTTTATGTGACAGCCAAACTAACAAGTAGGCCAACGCAGTGTCCCAGACAAAAATTTATGTCCTGCATTTCGCCCCGAACCAAAAACAAGTTCAACAATTACATCCCTTTGAGGAGAGATAATTATTCACCAATGTGCCAAATGAACAATTTTGTTTGTCTGACAACAAAGTATAAACCACAAGTCTTGCATGACAGTCCAGAAAATCAAGCTGAGCTTTGGCCGCTGCCCTAGAACAAGCATCTGTCAAAACAAATGGATTTTGTTTTCGAAATAAATAAATAAATAAACAACTTATGATCCATGGATGAAATGGAAAAAAAAAAGGAACATTGACAAAGAAGTGTGAAATCTCAACAGAAATATGTGTGACAATCATGGCAATTTTACTTTTGGGCAAAAAAAAAAAAAGAAAAAGGGGCGGCAAGGGGGAAGGGGGGGGGGACATAAATGGCTTTTGGCAGAACAAATAGTGGCATTCACCCAAACTGCAAGATCACATCATGAAAAATATAAGGATGCTGATGTTGGAGCAATTCAAATGGTGAGAATAACCTTAAATACTGAATTAAGAAGTTAAGCATCTTTAAATAATAACAATCAATAGGTTTATGTTGTGTGAAATTGCTCGAAACAATAGATGTGCGGTGGCTCTTTCACACCGGACAAGTGACCTGGCAAACGTGTGAATTACTGTCAGACAGAACCTTTAAATGACCGCGATAACTGGGCTAAAAGTCAGCAGTGCTTCAGGTCACCCGCCGACAACGGACATGTTCCATTTCATACCAGCAGCAGATGTTGCTACACCGTTCAGCAGCTGAAATATGACAAAAGGCGAACACACACACAAAAAAAAAAACAATCCAGAGGCTCGCTTGCCAGCTGAAGACTCTTCAGATATCGACTTTGGCTAATGAGATTGAAAGGGAAGCCGCATCATTCACTGGGAGAATGAAGCGCCACATCCAAACTGTGCTACAGTCTATAGTACATGGCTGGTTCAATCAGATTGGCAAATGAACAATATAAAATAAATAATTCATTCCCTCCCTTATTGTTATTCAGGGTCACACAGACAATCCCAGCACACATTGAGCAAACGGCGGGGAAACACAGCAAACAGCTCAACAGTTAATCATAAGACTACAACAGACAATCATTCACTTACAGTTACGCCTAAGGGCGACGAATGTGACTTGCATGTGCTTTCAGTATACAAGTGAAGCGCCGTGACACGATGTCACCTTGTCTGTAACTGGCAAGGCAGTCGTGAGAGGGACAAGAACGCTGTCCAAAAACAAAATGTTTTCTTTGAAAATGTCTGCTTTTATTTTAATTACAGAGTAATTATGCAGGCACTCATGCACATGCATTCAGCCACTCTGAAGCTCTCTGATTTACTCATTTGTCATCCTCAGCTTGAATACATTCGCCCGGTGGCCGCAGACCTTACACACTTTTCATCACATGCTCCCAGTCTCCTTCATTAAAAAATGGACTAGTCTTGACCTTCTAAACCTACCTAGAGTCAAAATCTGACTAAATCTAACAGCAGCAATTTCACCTTTCATGTCCGTCCTGGTATTTCACTGGAAACCTATTCCACGAACAGCCGGGTTATCTGCGAGGCCCGGTAATGTCCCCACACAAATGTTCCACCGATGTGCACACCATTTCCCCAGTTAAACACAATTCCTTCACAACAAACAGCCGACTGCATGGGGTGATATCAAACAAAGTTGTGTGTAGTTGTTAGGCCAGTATAAAGTTGTATAATTCCCACAGTCCCCCGTGCTCATAAATGGGAAAGATGGCCACTGTCAGTCAGCATCACAGTTATTGTGCTGCTGGTTTATTAGCTGAAAAAACAAACTCATGGTCACGGACATACACACTACTTTTTTTTTTTTTTTTATGGTTATGTGCATTCTCAGGATTTACAGAACAGGTGCATACTGCAGCTCCACTCGTGTAGTAATTCCTCCACCAAGGCAGAGGTATGTGGTGTTTTTTTTTAGTGTTTGTCCGTTTCGCTCTCTCAGCAAGATTACGTAATAACTATCGAGCCGAATTTTATGAAACCTGGTGAAGAGGTGGAGCACAAGAAGAAGACAGGAAATGTTGGTGTTTACGTGGATCGCTTTCCTAAAATTGCGAAGAAGGATATCGAACATAGAATTACAGTTTATCTCATTTGGATGACAGCTAGGGGTGTATCCCTTGTTAAGCTTCAAAAGGTCCCATAGTCTTGACTAGAAATGTTTAATGATGTCTTCTTTAAATACATAGGGAGCATTATGACATCCAGACACAGTCGGCTAAGACTCCTCTGCTGTATTTATTTCAATAAACCAGGGCAAAGAATGGGGTGCCCTGTTTATCCAGTGTTCTAAAATGCACACCAGGAATCTGCAGCTTTTCCAGTTACATAAAATCAGGTACCTGTGACATGTTAATGTCCGTCTGCTTCCATTTCCTACTATGGAACACAAAGCACAGTTTAAAACACACCCTAATTTCTCAGATCTACAGAAACGCTGCATAGAAGATCTTAATGTATGAAACATTCTACCACAAACGCACTCCTTCCTTTTCTGTTGCCGTTCACGAAGTCCGACTAAACTTTCAATCTGCTCCGGATCTCCCGACATTTGAGGTCATCGTATGGGGGTGGCGCATTTCGTCTTTCGCCGCCCACCATGTGTCAAGCGCTATACTGTACTTCCCGAATCAACAAAGCAGCTTGAGGAAGCAGACCAGACAGAATTTCAGTAAATAAAAGCTAATCAGTTGCATCTCAGAACAAATGATCCATGTCACGCTGCCAGATGAGCAGAACTCCACGATGGCACCCACGGGGGCTTGACATGCTTTATGGAGAAGACTCTGTTTCAAAATCACTTAACATAGAAAATGGAGGTTAACTGAGCAGGTTATCACCTCTTAATCATGTCTTTCTATATTAATATCTAACGGAAGATTTGAGAGAAAGGTTTATTTTAGAGTCTTTCATCCTCGACTGTCTAAGTCTGTCAAAGGGTCAGGAGTAAAAAAAAATAATAATCAGAATATTAATATCAATTAGAGTATTTCTCAGAAGTAAAAGCAGTTTTGTAAAATATATTTTGGGTTATTTAGTTTGACAGGGTAAGTCACTGCTCCTCGCAAAACTCGTCTGTCATTTAAAACATGCGCGTATAATTACACTTATTAGAGGACTGTGATTGTGTGTGTTTTTTTTTTTTTTTTCATTTGCAACTCATTGTGTGGTATGTCCTGTATTATGAAGCTAATTAGGTCATTTGCTCCATTGAAGACATTGTTTGGAGATTAAGTTGCTCTGACCCATCTGGCTAATGGCCTGGTAGGGTCTCAACTCCTATTAAAATATCTGCCACAGAGGACAAAGAAATATATTGAATCCTATTATTGTCCTAATCTAATTATTCAACATCAGTGGACTATCATTTCCCCATAGCCCCTGACAATTCAGACATAATTGAATAAGGAAGCCAAAAGGATTTTTAAAACATACATCAGTTAAATGCAGATGATTTGTGCATTTGAGCTGCATTACTTATTTATTTCATTTACTTGAATGGCTCTTAGGAAAGTGTAATGTGTGTCAATCACTGCTCCTCAGAGAAGAAAAACATTATTATGGCCATGATGGTCTTCTCACATTACTTAAGTGAATCAAGCTGCAGCACAGAAAACACCGCATTCAGCTGTCTGTCATTTTTTCTTTTTTACTGCTGCCTCCTCAGCTAAAAAAAGGTGACCTTCCTAATGATCCCAAAGTGAAAAAGTAATTAAGGAGATAACAGTTATACCACATAGCTAATGGGATGCTTTACAAGTTCCCATCCATCTGCCATTTCTTCGACCACTGGTTGGGGTAATCTTTTCCTGTGACTCACATCCATCTGTCAAGTCTAAAAAGGACTGCAGTGATACTCTGGCCAGTGCGAGAGCCATTGTAACTAAACTGCCAGCCACTGGCATCAAATCTAAAATGGTGGAAACAGATGCCATCTCTGGCTCATCTTGTGGACACTGGCAAAATAAAGATAACATCAGACAATAAACAATTTTAAAGAGCAGATCCTTACAGGCTGAACTCACTGGCTCGGTAATCTTGTGTTTCCAAAGCTGGACAGCTCATGGTGGCGTTCTGCACGGTGGTTTAATGTCAAAACTGTCTGCTTTGTCAGTGGGCTGCCACCCAACTGCCCAGCAACTAAACAAAACACCTTAACCACTGCATAAGTGTGCAAGCATTCACAGGATTAATAAGAGAAGCAGAACGTTTGTTAATCTGTAAGCACCGACCAATGAACGACAATGCCCCAGTTCTATCAGTACGACAAAAATATCTACTTAATTCCTCCCTCAGAGGAGCCCAAAATTCTTTTGATGAACTGAAGACTTAGCATTTCCCAAAAGATTCCTGTGAAGATCAATATAAAATAACTTGAAGCAACGTTGTGCATTAACCACAGGTTAAGGAAAGCACATCTTAGTCACAACCGCATGAATCAGAGCCGTCCTCCTGAAACGCTGCCACAGACAGAGTGTTATTTGTATATTCTACCTCTGAAAAACAGATGGGCACAAGCTTTGGACTTGGCACAGGTGCTATCGCTAGAAATCGGAGTTTCTGTGACAGCTTAAACTGTGTGAAGGACGTTGTTTAATGTCAACCTCTACTGGAGGCATCCAAGAAAAAGAAAAAAAAACAAACTTGCTTGCTTTTCTGCACAAAACGGTGAAATTGAAGTTGTTTGATGAGTATTGGTGCACGTTCTTTGGTCAGATGAGACCAAGATGAATTTGCTTGGCTCAGATGGGGTCTAGTATGTTTGATATGAACACCATGACTATGACAGTAAACGCATAGTTCTGACAGTGAAGCACGGGAATGGGAGGGATGATAGGGTGCTGCAAAACTTGCTGCAGGGATGGCATTATTAGATATACCAAAATACAGGCTAGAAAGATGACTCCCAGTTCTCCACAAGCTTGACACGAGAGGAATATTCCAGCATGAGAATGATTTAAAGCACACAGCCGAAATCACAGCAGAACTTCTAAAGAAGAAGAAGAAAAAAACTATGACCTGCCAAGTATGTCACCTGAATTGAATTCCACAGAACACCTTTGGGATATTTTAAAGAAAAAAAACGGAGAGCAACACAACCCCTCCAGCAAAGAACAGCTGAAAAGAAATTGTCTCTGAAGAACGGCAGAACATCTGTGCAGACGTTTGTGTAACCCTGGTATCCTCGATGCAAAGGAAGATTGAGCCTGTCATCAAAAAAAAATAAAAGTATCGGAAAAATAAAAGATTTGAATCCGAGTGGAGAGATTTGTACTGACTTTTGTTCCACTGAGTTCCCACTGTGGGGCCTTTATTTTTTAATGTAGTACATCTAAACTGTTGGTTTTCAGGTTTTACATAAGAGCAAACACCCTCAGCTTGGAAGTAATGCAATTATTGTAAGGCGATACAATTTTGAATCATTTGACATTTAAGTGATATTTCACAGGGGTGCACTTACTGAAACTACAGCACCGTATTAGACCATAAATATGCAGAATTGACGAGAGCACTTCTTTCTCTAGAGTCAGAAGTGCTCCGTTTCTTAAATTACAGGTAAATATTAAACAATTCAGGCTGAAATAATTGACTAAAAGTTAATTTACTGGTTTAATTAAAGGCACGATGCAGTGTTTTTTTTTTTTTACAGGGCTGGATGTCCACCAGTATTCTAAAAGTCATATTTGAAAAGATGGATAAGAAAATGGAGCAGCTTCACTTGTCTGACTATCCCTTTCAGGTCAGTTAATAAAAGCCTTAAGACTCCCCCACAGCCGAGCTACCGTCCTTAAAATGCATAAGATGTAATGCAGAGTTTTCTGAGAGCCCTCCAAACATGATTTTGGTGATTTTCAGGTCAGACTGTGCACTTAATAGCAACAGCTTCCAGCATCAAGCACAAATCTAAAGTTTGTTCAGTCTTCTGATTATAATGGGGTCATGTGTATAAGCCTCTTACAATCAGGTGAGATAGATAGATATCTGTTGTCTGTCATCACGGACTAACATCAGCGTTACGCGTTAATCAAGGACAATCATTGCCGCAATTAAATGCCCATACAAGCTGGAGACAAGACGTATGAGAAACTTGATCATGTAAAAGCTGCTCAAGATAGTTTCTCTGAGATGTAATGAATCTGTCAGCGCCCATATTTATCTAATGACATTGACACAAACACTAAGGCAATCTGAATGAGGTTATCCGAGCTGAGATAACTTCCAGAAATTGACAAATCCATGGTCAATTGTCATTTCGTAATAAATGAGTGTGTAATAGACTGGTTTTTCTACAAGGTTTTCATTTCTATGACAACTTGATTATGTATTTACACAAAGATTGAAAGCTGAGTGCTCATTACACTCATGACTGCAATCTTATATTCAGAAAATTTACTTAATTTGCTTGGTGCAGTGCTACGAAATAGCCTTGAAATGGGACATCAAGGCCTGGATACCAACTCTCCCATCTCAATTATAAAGGCTAATATCTTTTCAAGAAAGACAAACGTGGCCACGAGCAATGCTTAAATCGAGCAACAGGAGGCCTCGCCAAGGGCAATGTGACTGCTGATAAACCCACGAGTCAACAGCAGATTTAATCTTTTTGTCCCACTTGGCACATAATGGGAGAGTTCAAGCAGATCCAGCTTAGTAAGTCTTTGGACCTACATTCCCTCTATTTCTTTTATTTCATCAAGTGAATGTGGCATTGAAGAAAGTATGACAAGTTTCATTTCCAGTGGGTGGTCATGACAAGCAAGCCCCAGATCCCAGTGCAACAAACAAACTTAATTAGAAAGGAGCAAGCGCTGCGGTGTACCTTCTGTTATGCCTGCAGAAACAAACCTTTGTATACTGTAGTAAACTTGCGACGGAGTTTTAGCCTTGTTGCCACCTGTGTCACCCCCTTCGTCATCCAGACCACACAATTCCCTCATTAGTGATGTCCTCAAACCACCGCCAATATTCATGGGAATAATAAAATGAAACAAGCCACCCCCCCAAAAAAAGTCTTATTTGGTGAGCTTCCATTTGAACAAAGCTGTGTTCACATCATCTAAAGAAGCAATCATTTTAATCCTCTTGCTAATTGAGAGTTCAAAAACCTGTTTAAAATACTAGATGGTCATTTTATTAGTAGTATTATGATGTTGTTATTATACTACAAGGTTGCTTCAAGAGCTAGAATTATTGCAAAAAATGGTAATTTCAGGTTCATTTTGCATAGATAGTAAAAAAAAGCTTCTCAAACTTTATTCTCGCCAGACTACTGCAAAGTAAATCCACAGATATTGAATGGAGGACAGGTTAGATAGGGGCTGTGTGGTGGTGGTGATGATTTGACACTCGGTTAAGAGATCATAACCTTGGATATCACAGAAGGAAACCTGTATGGGAACCTTCACAGAATTACAATACTCAACAAGGTCCCTAAAACCTCTTTCACTAACAATAAACGTCATTAGCAGCCCTGCAACGAACTAGTCGTATGTAGCTGTCTGTGGAAACCAGCCCAGCTTGCTACCAGGATGGACTGACCTACCCAATCAGTTAGAACTCGTTGTTTCCTTGCCAACCATATACCAGGAAATCCTTTGTGAGGTCGACTCTGGTTGTATGATGAACATACTCAACCAAGACATATGTGGCACAATCTGTACATACGGTTTAATTTAATTTTAATTAATTTAATTTAAATCTGTACATACGTTTAATTTAAACAGAGCTGCAAACACGTGTACACTTTCAAAATAAGAATGGCAGACCTAAGCATGTCGCCATTTTTGTTGCTAAATTAATTTCTTATATTGTTCAGCAGCCTCGACGTTTGAAAAACCAGCAGAAACGCATGTCAGCAGCATGTGCATAATGAAGGAGGCAGTTTGACTAAATAATTAAGCAGTGAGCCACTGAAAGTAAAAGCTAATCAATAAAATCAGCTATGATCTGAGAGCGTTTCTTCCTCTTGCGCACACAAATTTCCACAATGTATGGAGACTCATTTGCATAAACTGGTAAATTCCTGCCTACCGGAGATCTTTCTCATCTTCGGCCTCCCGGTGACCGTGGCTGACTCGAGGCTTCTGTGTTTGCATAACGATGCAGTCTTGCGGTATACACTGAGTGGGCCGGGCTAGCTGTGGGAAACACAAGCTGATAATATCTAATCCTCTGTGTGAAGGACATATTAGTGCTCCCACCTAATATCCAACATGTTTAATAAGCCCACAATAGCCTGCTGAAATTCGAGTGCCCTTCCACCAGACTGCTAGAAAGCATGAAGCTACTCACTGGCTTTTCAAACTACGATACATCATGTTGGAGGGAATATAAGAGGATTAACATGAAAATTTTTGCGTCAGAATGACAATAAGCTTGAGAAATACTACAAATAAGGCCTAAAGTGGTCATCTTGAAGACGGGGACTTACAATACACGTATTAACTCTGAGGACTAATCCACAATGTGTTGGACTTCCTGTCAAATTCCTCCACCTTTTAGGTCAAACGCAATTCTTTGTGTTATTGTGCCCGAGACTGCAAGTCGATCTCTATATCCTGGTGAGCCAGATAAGACTTCATAAGTTCATCCCAGTGTGAGCTGCACAGATGAGGAGGAAACAAGATATCCCACTCCAGCCTTGTGTCTTGATATCGTATCACCAACACATGGATGGCAGGAAAACCTCCGGCACCACTCTGGTCTTGAATGGAAATTTTGGGTGATCTGGCTGAGCACAAGCTAAGAGTATCTCTAATGGTCTGACTGAAGGTATATTTCTGAGTGTGAAAACCTTAGTAGGTTTAGTGCCGAAGAAATAACTCACGGACAGCCGCTCCTTTTTCACATGTTACCTTCCTGTACACTGCACATACACCTCTACTGGCTTTAACACGGCAACAATTCCCTCTAGAAATAAACGCTGCAAACCGCTGTGCATAAAGCAGCAAATACATCCACATCTACTCCAAAGCAACTCACTTATCCGGTGACATTTCTGTTCCCATTTTGGTGTTTTTTTGTGGAAATGCTTATGCAAGTGAGTTGACACCCACTTTTCCGAAAGTCACATTTGAATCTTTGCATATGCACCATCCTTGGTGAGACACATCTGGCCGCCATCTCCTCTAAAACAATTTCACCCGGGGGAATTGCCACCTTGCAATATTTGCATTATGCAAAACAGTCAAAGCAATCAGGCCAGTGCATGTATAGTATGCAAGTACCAGCTGTTGTAACAGAGTTCACTCTTCATTTTCATATTCACGCTTTTGTTTACCTGCTGAGGGCATCGGCTGCTGGATTCCTGGTGTTCAGTGCAAACGTTTCACTAACGTATCAATCAAGAAATTCTCGGCTTACCAAGTCAAATCTTTGTCTCTGGTCCAATTTAATGAATTTATGGGTTTTATATGATTAACTGACATACCCTAAAAAAGAATTGCCTGGAAGCCTGAGGGAACTAACAGGTTTTCAATGGGCCAGCTTTATACTGAGATTCCAGATGGACAGGGTGAGCAGACAGGTCTCGCTCTCATATGAACACATGACAGCTTATTCAGCAAGATTTCTTATTGTTCTGACTGTAAGCTGTTGTGATGGCATTACTGCCACAGACATGTGACCAAGACAGCCTTCCCCTTGCAGAGCCTGAGACCTTGAAATTTAGCTGCATGCAGCAAATCATGCAGGGATTAATGTATTTTGCCAACTTTCATCCATTTTTGTTTGTGTCTGCGGTGTGTAATTATATCTGTCGAGGCGAGCTCCACACTGTAAATGCAGAGTAAATAGGCCTTTACAGTACAGGCTGATAACAGAAGTACTGTACCTCAGTTTGTCCAAGAACAAGTGAGTGAGGAAGCCGACGTCAGCACAAACAAAGCCCGGGGTTTGTTATAATGACGCAGTCTGACAAGCACTTATACGGTGTTATCAAACTGCATCATGTGACACACTGTTTTCATTTCCATCCCTTGTGACAGGAATCTGAAAAGTCAGAAGGGATGGTACCTCTTTTCTTAAAATAACATACACTGCCAAAAAAATTCTGTTTCTACTTTAATAGCATTACTGTCTGAATTTTTCAGTATATATCACATGCCTCCGGCCATGGAGTCCTGGCAAAGCAGAGATTTCCCTTTGCTCCAGACAACTGTAGTGAAATTACACTAAGCTAACACACCAGGCATGTTATCAAGCCAACTGCCACTTGATAAAGAAAATACCTATTCCTCACACTGCGGCTTGCCACAATTTAGCTCCGAGCCCTCGTGTGCCATCGGGTTCAGCGATGCAAATGTGGAAAAAAACAGCACACTGGCTTCTTGCTGTTTCCATGTTCTCCAACATAAACTGTGCTGTGGTTTTCAGTTTCAAAGGATGCTTCAGAATATGGATCGAAAATCATCACCCAGAGGAAAAGGAAAGGCAGGCGACTGACGCAAGCTTTGCCAGCACTCAGGTCCTCTCACTCTTGGGCCCGCACAAATGAACAAGGAAACAAGATCCATTTAGTTTAAACAGTTTTAAGGTGATAGCCAACTCACATTGTGATGTGACATGACATCTGAGTAATGCTGACAGAACACATTCTAAATGAGGTGCAGAACACAAGGTTCCTCCACCATAAGGTGAGCGATATACAGCACCTGCCGCAGGAAGGTGGAAAAATATTGACAAGCAAGCACCACTGGAGTGTGTCAAAGCAAACTGAGCAGCTCATAATATAACGACAATTATCGCTGCTGCCTTGGCTTCATCAAGCAGCAGAGGAAAAATGTTTTAGGATTGTTTCTGATTGCCACTTGAAGCTTGAAGTGCTTCACATTCAGCGGCTCAGGCTGCAAACTTTCGGGGTGAAAACAAGGGCTGAAGCAACTGAAGAGCGTCTTTTTCACAAGGTCCTAAACTGTAGGAGCTCCACTGAAGAATGTGTTATGTGTCTAAACATCATCACCTTGAAAAGAAAGCAACAACAAATCAATAACAGCGGGTCAAATAAACTCCAGTTCTTTATCAAACAAAAATGCCAAACATTTGTTGGCTGAAGAATTTCGAATGCAATTCTCTGTTTTCTCTGTGTTTTCTCCAGTTTAAATGTATTATCTCGGTGTTTTGGACTGTTGGACTGAAAACAAGCCATTGGTTGATGTTACCTACGCTCCGAAAGCGTTGTGTTGAGAAGCTACTTCTTGACGTTTAAAGGGAAGAAGACAAACTGAAGGACATACAGACTAAAAACCTGAAAGGTGGCTTCATACTATATTCTGAACAGACCAACGACTAAAGCTTTGGATTCTGCCTTTGCTTCCAGCATATGGTACGAAATAATGGATTTGACTGTTAAATAAATATATAAAACTTTTCCACAGGATTTTTACCTTCTTTGCCAAATTATGATATTAAGCACTGACCGTGATTAGTCGTGTTTCACTGAACCTGAAAAGTCACAGTGATGTGGTAAAGTGTCCTCTGGGGCCAGCTGTCTGAGCAACTTTATGTGAATACTCGTATCAAGATCCCAAGGTGAGAGGAAGCAGGGGAACTGCTCGACCATCACTCTGAGGTGTCGTGTAATGTCTTTACTGTGACTTAAGTGACATAATATATGAAGGGTATCAGGGTTTCACAGCGTCCCAGTGGGCAAAAAAAAAGTGCACTTTTTCAAGACTGTGCCCGTCTCATGTTAAATTTCACTTAATGCACCATTAGCTTTGGCCTCTTGTGCTGCACATTTGCATTTATTAAAAAGCGAGCGACTGCACCCTGGTAAACTATCAACAGCAGTAGGATGCGGGCTGTTCCTGCAATGCTGTTCGCAACACAGCAACAGCTTACCTTATAACCCTCAAGCTCAGTGTATTAGATGCTGTACGGCTTCACCTAAAAACAAATTGGGGTGATGTTTCTTAAAAGGCCAGTATTGCACTTTTGTTGTTTTCTGATTCCTTTACCTGCAATTCAGCAGAGTCTTTGTGAGAAGTAGTGCTCCCATGCTCTTTCCAGGCCATGGGCTGTACAGTAATCAATGTTGATGAATGAGTAGGAAGGCTCTCTTTATTCCAGCCCTCGCTGAATAGAAAGTTTCCATTATCTCTCACAATGTATTCACTCTATCAAAGTGACAGGGTTGAGGCAAGCCACACTCCATTGCCCTCACTGTGCCCATACCTACCTTCATCCGTCTACTCAAAAAAAAAAAAAGAAGAAAAAAAAAGCAGGGAAAGCCGGAAGAGACCGCTAAAATAACACTGCAGAACCCTACAAAATCTATAAGACTTTAACTGGTGAATCTCATCCATCAAAGCTGTGGGGATGCAATGACATGCATGCATTGTGCAAAAATGTCTACTAGCATTAAATAATTCCAGAGAGGATGGAGGTGGGCATTTCTTTCTTTAAAAATGACAAAAAGTAACTCGTATATATATATATATATATGATGGAGGTGGGCATTTCTTTCTTTAAAAATGACAAAAAGTAACTCGTATATATATATATTTTTTTTTAAAACTTAAGATAACACTTTTCCCCTTCTATTTGTTCAAGCAACAACAGATGTATTTTTCAATACTTTTGTACCTGGTCTGAATTGCTTTGCTATCAATCTCTGACACTGCGCCACAAAGACATTTGTATTCAGCGCTGGTGGTTGGGTCTGTTTTAGTGGTTGTGTACCAGAGAAATTTCAAGCAATGAACAAACAAAACAGCTACATTGGGGTTTTCTGTGGTTGAAGTGTAAGGTACTGTCATAAAGAAAAGAAAGAAAAGATGAGGATTACTACAGTCCTTTGGGTGACATCCATCCATATTACCAGTAATATGCCTAATAAAGCTGCTAAAATTGGTACTTGACTGCTCTAAAACTCTGATCAGGACTGTGCCGCTGCTTTACAAATCTCAAAGCTTATCCTTCATCATCACATCAAAGGTCCGACGGATAGTGGGTGTCCACAAAAAGCTGCTAAAATAAGGCGAGGCGGACGGGAAAAATGTGAGATAGCAGAAAATTTGGTGTGGGAATAGCATCGGTAATTTTTAACAACGCTAAGTGAAAAGCTTAAATTTTTTTTGGCATGTTTAATACATCCATTTTCACACCTGAATGAAAATCAATAGGTGTAAACTCGTACATCTGTAGTGGTTATCTGGCTGGTAATCCATTCTGAAGTGTTTTAAATGCATTTAAGAAAAAGCGCAATTTGCAGCCCTGCTATCTCCACAGAGTGTAGCTTAAAGCATTAAAACAATATTAAACTATCCTTCTCAGACTGACCGGCCTTGAGGAATAACTCTGACTTGTCAAACTTTGCAATTTACTGCCTTTTGATTTTCATACTGAATTTGCTCGCTTGTTGTTCTTCAGTAAATGATGGTTGAACAGGAGAAATAAGAACGCACCATTTGTTCCAGGAGTTGGAAACACAGCACAGTCACTTATTTCAAGCTGTCCTGACCGTGACTAAACTCAGCTATCAGAATTCATGCTTTTTGATATACAATTTGGGATTTAAGTGCTCATCACAGTCTACAGGAATCATCCTTTCACATTGATAGCCTGTAAAGACACTACTGTCTGTTCACTTTAGATTAATAATTCTTATACCACTTTGCTTTGTGTCTATTTGTCCAATTGTCCATTAGAAACACATTAAGCTCATGCCGTCACCTGTACATTCAGATTAGCGCTTAGCAGCGCTGTGCTGTTGGGATCCATACAACCTTCTGTTAAAATACACTTGTTGTCAATTTTTTGAGGTTTTGAGGTCTGCATGATTAATCCACTGTCCGTATCAAGTTTTTTTTTTTTTCTTGGACACCAGTTGCAGGAGGAATAGGAGACAGAATTCGTAGTGCTGCATTAGAAATGTGTTCCCACTGCTCCGAGCACATGTAAACAGCTACAAAAAAAAATGCTAAATATATTCTCATCCAAGAATACGGTGGCTGGGCATTGGCACATTACTCTTAGCACAGTTTTCTCAACTGACCCAAATTCCACCTTCAGAGTTAAAAAAATAAATAAATAAAAACTGAAACTGGGGAAAACATAAGAAACACAACCCAGGAAATGTCAACATGAGACCAGAGCTGACATCCTATAATCTGACCAACAGCTTCGCGTCGAAAACGAGCAGATTTTGACGCAGCTGCACGTCGAACACGACCCGCTGTGCATGTGAGGACGTGTCGTCGTATCGCTCTGTGCATCTGCTAATCACTCACAGTCATTTTAATAAAGTGCTGAAGTGGTGCACGCAGGGGGAAACGCTGGCCATAAAGCGCAACCAGGAGCCACTCTGGGCCTGACCTCCTGCATCATTATGTTACTCTGCTGCAGTTGCTTTTTTACAGGCTGAATTCATTATTTTTTCATGTTGTTGATCTTGGGACTTTGCAGTCTCGTGAGAATAGGGTCGTGCTCTTCTCCATTAGCTCAGTTAAACGGCCCCGCGCGTTCTACCGCTGCAATGCTACAACACCGGCACTAAAATAAGGTAGCGTATAGGATAATGACATGAAGAATTTAGAGCTGCTGCTGCAAAAAAAATTCCATTCCTCGTCATGACTTGACGCTGAAAGAGGAACGGAGCATTCCTCTGTGGAAATATGGAAATGTGACAAAACGATCTTGTTGTCTTACATCTATCATTCATTTGTTATTCCATTTCTTTCCAGCGCTTCTAAGAGTGGAAAATTTGGCGACGTGACGTCTGTTTTGAGACGAATTCAACGCTCGTGATATTATTAAACATGACAGCTCCGCACAGTAAGGAATTATATCAACGGACAAGTATTTTTTAATTTTAAAAAAACAACAACAACGATGAATTCTGAACAAATTCCAACATTTTTTTTAAAGTTAAGCATTGAATCTAATTATATCTGATAACTAACCTCTTCTATTTCATTTAAAATGGCCACACTGCTCCTCATTTACAAGCACACGATCAAAGCCACTAAATGCAATCTTGCACCGTGCTGCTTTGACTGCTTCGCACCTCGACTGTGAAGTCGGCATTAATCGCTTCAGAATGTCGTGCACCTCAAATATTGGATTTCAGGATGTAAAAACATCAATTAAGACTTTGGTGTAATAAGAAACAAAAACAGATCCGGCTGTCTGTGGAAATTAATTTCAGAAAGCTGCGATTCTTCTCTCCTGAAATCTTCCTGTAGCGCTGAAAAGTAAGCCGGGTAGCGTTTCCACTTCCTAACACAACCAGATGGTCTTGCTTGCAGCTGATATACTAAAAAGCAGTGAGAGTAAACAAGATGAAGAGGCCCGCACTGAATGCAGACTAGTCTATCAAAGGGATCCTTAAGCTTGATGATAACATTTTGTTTCTATTGCATAAAGCCTTAACAACGTGTCGTCCAATCAGAATAATAAACACACACACAAAAAAAAGAAAGACAATGACAGGAGCACATTTCATGCAGATCGAAATTGACATCCTGCAGGGTTTCTAATAGAAGTGCAATAAAAGTTGAATTAAGGGGAAGGGGTGCCTTGACATTTTCAATTTTTATTTATTCTTCATCAGGTTTTCATCACATAATGGCACAAGGTTTTAACACGTGTCCTTTAGCCACCACAAAGACTGCTCATTGGAATTTTAATTACTAAATGAACAGATTTAAATGCACATTAACATTTGATGGTCAAGTTTGACTCAGGAGAAGAGGCTGGCCGTGGCTGCCTCAAAGAACCGCATCAGTACCAGAGATAAACCCAGTATTCTTCTCATTGTAAACCTAAGAAACAAAAGCCGTGAGGTTTTATTTGCATTACTCAGAAAACTGTGACACGTAAGCGCCTTATCTGGGTTTTGCTCTCTTTCCGATGTCACCTAAACTGCAATCTGCGCGATGCATATGCTAATACTCACAGCACTGCCTGCAAGTAAATACAGGCAAAGGAGCCGCTTTGTATTTCTTCCTGGGACGTACCAATTATTTCCAATAAAAGCCTCCGCGAAGCCGAAAAGTTGCTCAAACCTGCAATCTGTGTTTACATCTCATCTGCCAAAAGAGACAGATGTGATGGACACGAGAAGAGACGTGTGTCTATGTCTGACAGAGATCAATTCCTCCTGAACTGTTCTTAGCCATTGCAAAGACTTTCATCATTGATCCTCAAGAGGCCAATTTCCATCTGCTTCGAATATTTATGTTACCTAAAACAAACCCGATTGCTTATGCGCCTCCTCGTCGAACAAGGGCCTGCCTATCAGTGTCAGCGGCTTACTGGGATAGAAACAGGCCTCGCCGTGGCCGTGGTTTGTGCCCAGGTGGTTGGCTGAGCAAAAAAAAAAAAGACAAACTGTTGTTGTGATGCGACAGCTCTTTGGCATTAAGCTCATAAGGCTGCAGGGATCATCACTGCATGCTAATGTTCCTGATAGAGAAGACCGGAGCACTTTAAAGGTGACTGAAAGGCCTGGTGCGATGTCAAATGAAAATATAATTTGCTGCAAAAAAAACACAGGGCAAGCTAATTATTTTGGTGTTTTGGGGCTTTTTTTTTTTTTTCTTCCCTTTGCCAGGTTACTGCCAAAAAGCCAAGAATGTTCTTTAATTTAATGCTCCTTTATTCACCGTTGAACTTCATCAGCGAGTGGCTTTATGTGACTCACTCTGCAACACACAATATAAATCTGGAAAGTGGAGCTTTATCAAACAAAATCTTAGATATTCAGTGCGGCGTCCCAGTACCTTTGTTCTCCCTTTAAAATGGCTTCATGTTTGTTACCCAGAAAGGTATGCTGTAATGCTGAGTTTTAAGGTTAAGAGGCTTTTTTTTTTTTTCTTCCCTTCTGTGTTTCTGCAGACTTGAAAAGCTTCTCTCATCGCAGGTTCCTCCTGCAGGATTTGTCACAGGCAATTCTATCTCATACACAAAACAATCGCCAACATCTGTCAGCTATAGGTGAGCCGCGCCGCTTAATGGATAGAGGGTGTGTCGGTAGCTGTCAATTACCATGACTCATAGTTTTCCGACTTGAGAATATTAAAAACGCTCGTGTTGTTGATGAGCGAGACCCGCAGCTCTGCCTCTTGTGAGTCTGTAAAGCTTCCGCAGCTTCAAAAGCCGAACACGGACAACAACGCTGCGGTATTTGTTTAATTTCACACAGCATTTTCGAGCCGGGTTCACATTGTTACCTGCCACCTGTGCTGTGTTTGCCCTGAGATCAGTGTGTCTGCTGCACAAACTCTTCTACTGTGTGACCCCTTTTGCAGACTGTTCATATTTGTGTTATTCCAACATACTGAACAATGGATCTTGCAGTCGGTTGGTTTATTTTGATGTTTACCTTCCAACTGCCCACCTTGAGAGGTAAACAGCAGGCCAGAGCCAGTTGTTACAGCTTAAAGCGAAAAAATTTTGGGATAATTCCGAGTCCTTAAAAACAAAAATTGGTGCGAAAGCCCAACACTTACAAATCTTCTGCCTAATCACCTCTCGCCAGCAACACACGAGAAAGCAAAAAAAAAAAAACACACAACGTATAATGAAGCAGGCTGAGCACAAAACCTAAAATAATTAGCCAATTAAAGGTGTGAGGCAACAAAGAAGAGGCAGTGTGTGCAAAAGTCTCAAGGTCAAACACATTTAAATGCAAATTTAAATAACCGATCAGCGACGAGGATGCGCGGTTTAACGACCACATACAAATGAAACCATCTGCCTCCTTATAGCAGAAGTAGCTGAATAGTTTACAGGGATGCACTTACATTGTGCAGTAAATTAGCAAATTGCCTAGATGAGCTTACAGTGCAATTACCAGACATCAAAAAGTGATATTCACATAAAAGCCAGTTGAATAACAAAAGCCAGTCGGATAATGATAAATGCAATTCAGCCGCTGCTAAAGAATCCGGAGAGAAGGAGAAAAAACAGCAACCGTCGCCGTACTGTACCTAGTTCGCTGCATCTATGTTTGTTGATTGATAGCATGTGCCAACACATAGCATTTATTGATAAGTGATTTTTCAGACCAGGCACCACGCAGTAGCTGGCAGGATAAGACAAAGTGGAGGAAAACCACATTTGAAATGCCGGGGGTGTAGAAACATGGATAACAGAATCGATACAACTAAAAAACCAGGCTATACAATTTCTTTGTGTCAGACGTGTTTGAGGAGTTTTCGAGAACCGACCTGTCAGACATGTGGAGGACATATTCCACTGCAGGACAACTGGTTCAGACACACAGGTTCAACTGAATCACTTCCTAAATTACTTCCAAATCAGACACTGATAACTAAAATACCAAATTATACAATTCAACTAACTTTAATCTCTCCGACATTAGCAAGTTTTACTTTCACTCAAAGTAAACTTGATCCTTGATGATGTGTTTTCGCTTGAGTTTATCCTCCCATTATTTTCTGCCTCCACTGTGAAGAACTACTAAATGAATTTCAATGGACGCAGCCTCCGCACACACACACACACACACACACACACACTCAGACGTGTGCGAACGCAGACACACGCACACACACTGTCTGCACTCAAGTGTGAATTCCTCAGATTTAATTAGAAGCTAATTTTGAGTCATTATACAACTGCAAACAATATGGAAATGAGCTCATAGGTTCCTGACAGTTCAGTTGACTTTGACCAGAAAGAAGCATGACGAATTGAAGGAAAAAAAATAAATATCTCGTTTATTAGCATCTAGTTTACTAACCAATTATCTGATAGCTGAACGGGGGCATCAGGAGTCGAGTGCGGGGGCTTGACTGTGAAAACTTGTATCCAAAGTGTTATCTTCAATACTTGTGCCTTCAGAATAACAAAGCGTTATCTTCTTCGGCAGGTATTTACGGTCAAATGCACGAAACGGCAACCTTCGGCAGAGACTTTAACATTTTTTTTGTCAACACCAATATAACCGCTGATGCACATCCTCAATAATTACCGAAGGGGAAATATTTTTCTTACAGTCTTGCCTTTATTTTGTAGTTCTCTGCCGGTGAGTCACTCTTCTCATTTGAAACTCCCAATGCACTGTGCTGTTTAATATTAAGCAGCAATTTGAAAAAGTTTGCAAAAAACAATTTCCACATTAGTTGAAAATCTGCAGCCCAAAGTTTTCCGAAATTTCACTTTTCTTACTCCATGGTTTGAAATACTCTCTGGACCTATGGGACTGGATGTGCCAATGCAAGCTTTGGTGAAACTTGAAAGAAACAACCGATCCCTCCTCTTGTATCAAACTTGTATACTGAATGCAATATACAACAATCAGCCACAACACCAAAACCAGCGGCTGAATTTTGTGTACTGACTCATGGACTCACTTTGATACAGGCCAAAGTAAAACTGCCCCAAGGTTCAGGGCTCCAGCCTGCGACCATTTCTGGAAAATGTGCCAGTTGAAATTTCAAGTGGTCGCATTTGTGCAAGTGCAAGATGATCGTTAAGCTGTTTTGGCGTCACTGCAACCGGCGCAGGCAGCTACTGCGTGGTGGTCGACTGTGGTGTTCACACTCAAAAATGTGGTCTTCTCGGAACAGCGCATGTCGGTGCGCTCCAGATTGTACCAAAAAATAATTACTCTGTTTCATCTTGGACAAATCTGACTCTAGAACACCCCAGTTGAGTTTCTTTTCAAAGTATTTTTCATGCACATGGCAGCCACCAAGCAGCAGCTACCACAGCCTGCACTGTGGGGCGTTTAGGGAACATCGGTAAATTGTAGCATCTATTGATAAGCAGATGTTCAGCAAGCGATGTGTTTTGCCTGTGACCAGGTGGGAGGTGCGACCAAATAAGAAAGATGGTCACACACTGCCCTAGGGTGCACAGCACTTTAGGGATAAATGTTCCAGGTTGGTATCACCTGGCTGCACTAGACTCTGCACACACCTGACGTCAAGTCTGTCAGTCCTTGCAGTAGGCTGCTGGGACGACGCTGCATAGCTGTTGGGTTGTCTTTTTACACCGAAAAGTCTGCCTCGTATGGGCAGCTGCCAGTCTCTGCCGATGCGCCAAAAAGAGATTGTTTGCCAAAAACCAGAGCAGTTATACTCGTCTCTGTATTATTTTACCTGCTCTGTAAATTATAAGCAATCCAGTTTACCATTTCCCATGTGTCATTACAGCCCCCAATACTGTGACCGCAATGTTGAGTTACATTAAAGATTATAGCCCGTAGGACAACTGCAAAGCATATATGTTCTTTATTTTATACATAAAACCCATCTGTAAATGTCGTTAATTATAATTTAAACAATGATATTAGATATTCTAATAGCATAGAGCTTAAACATTTAGAACAACAACACAGATTCTCCTATGATCAGACTAACGTCATGCCTATAAATAGTAAAAAATTTCACAAATAGTATTACTGTCACCACAGATATGTGTATTTGCACATTATGATTATGATCAGCTACAACCTCCACCAAGCGAGTGACGTGCGTTAAAGGTGAAGCCTGTGATCCGGGACAAATATTGTTGATATTTAGCCTGTTTGCATATTTGGCAAGTTAGCATGTGCCAGATTTACCATCCCTTCTCACTCACCCCATCTTGTGCATGAACATGCTAAACCACAAATGTGCACAAGGACATGCTGGAAGACGGCTGTGTGCATCTCTCCAAGCCCGTTGGTTTGTTTCCCGTACACAGAGACATGTCTGTGTACGAACACCAGATTTGTTTCTTTCGGGGCACAAACAGAACCGACAGCGAGCGGACCACGAGGAGAAATCCACTGAATTTGACAAATGTGTTGAATTAGTCAATAAATACAAAATAAAATGATACGCAGAATCATCATCTTTAACGTTTTATGGAAAATCTTTTGCAGTCTTCACACGGTTGCCGCTTGCTCAAAGCTAATCACCGGGTTTCTCTTTAGAATATAATACTGCGAGGTCCTGACCCTACTATGTGAAGTACCCCGAGATGACTTCTGCTGCGAATTGACGCTATGCGAATATGACTGAATTGAATTGAATGGAATTGAACTGAGTGACTGCCTGAAGTCTGCGACCCATAGACATAAGTAGATGCTTTATATCTTCCTCCGTGGTGCTCTCCCTGGCCTTCACTGCAGACACCCTCAGCTCTTGCAATTTGTTCGGCTCTCTCTGCCTTTAGTCTGGTTGCTTACAGGTAGAACGCTTTATTTCATTTCAAAATGATCGAGCCTGGACAAAAAAAATGTGTAACAGAAACTGTCCAATTGAACTGCATATACAGAAAAGAAGAAGGCGGTTTATGTGAGCAGTTTCCATAGTGTGTGTGTTGTATGTGATTTGGGGCTATAGTCTGACATCTTCCTTATTTTTCATCTTGATCTTTTTTTTTTCTTTTTTTTTGACTTTAAAAAAAACAAAAAAACAAGAGGTGGGTACATCTTGAAAGCAAAAGATGACCTCTAGTTGTTTAGAAACCTTCCTCTATTGTCATTTTTTCAGGATTTCAGCCAAAAACAATGGCTTTTCCACTTTCCATTTTACTCTTTGACATTTAAAATGCACGAGCAAGTCATCATTGATTCCATGTTTATTGCGGTGCCACAACACTGTACTCAGACACAAACTTTGCTTTTAATCCAGCGCTGTCAGTCATCATCAGCGTTAAAGTGAACTTATTTGATTACATTGTATGATATGTATAATGCACAGTAAGCTGCAGAAATAACTCCATTTGCATTAAATCAAAATACTAATGAGACCTAATTGCACAGCGCTGTTGTTTCGAGCATAACTATGTCTGCAAAGTTTCCGGAGTCTCCAGACAGAAACTTAAGAGCACTTAATATGCCCTGACTTTTCACTGCGGCTGAAGAAATTAGTTCTATTTTTAAATAAAGTTAAATGTCATTTAAAAAGGCTCAAATAACATAAACCCAACTGGAAGTACACGGATGATACATACTGTCAAACAATTGTTTTATTCTATTCATGAACCGTATGGTAAACTATATGGTCATTAAATAACATTCGTATTTCAGAAAATAGTCAAAAGAGCAGAAGTTTAATGAATTAGGCTTTTATGAAATGTGCAGTATATGTGTGTCAGCAACACTCAGCATTCACAAACGCACTCACTGAATAACCCACTTTTAATATTTGATAATATGATAATCTGCTTTACCATGTAGTCCTGAAGAAATGCTATTTATTTTCAGTGTGAGGTGTAATTTACACCAGCACACATTGAATGGATGCTTCCATGAGACTGTTTACTACCTGTAATACTACTTTAGAGTATAATGGGGGAAAATTTCATTTTGTGCATCCTTGCATTCCTGGACTTAAGTTCCAGCAGGATCAGCGAGTTACTGTGCTTCAGTAAAAAAAAATATCAGAACATGGCAGGAAGCATTCGGGAGACTGAGGCTTCCAACTTAGAAAATATTATTTACTTTCCAATGTAGGACATCAGCATCAGAGGTAGCTGCTTTGAATTTTTCATTATACACATTACCACATGCAAAATATTCTTTCTTTGATTTTCAGCTTTAAATGTTTGAAATGACAAAACCTAAAAATACCTTTTATTGTCAAATTATGAATCCACATTTACTTTGCAACTCAAATTTACACCACACATTGTATTTTCTCACAGTCTAAGTTGGCAGTACCTCTACAAAAATGATAAACACCAGTTCTCATCATTTCTTTCAGCAGCCCAAATGAGTGATCTGACATCTCTGTGTTGCTTTAATCCACATGAAAAAACACAAAATGTCCATAACTTCACCCTCCATGATTAAAAGACTTACAAATATGATGACATATTACACACGTAATGTCTGATAAAATTAATAATGTCAGAACTTAAACCAATTTGTAATCAGAAAAGTGCACTGGAATAATAATAATAGTGAATGATTAGACCTGCTCCATGAAGAGCCGAGTTTCCTGATATTAGAAGCCTAATTAACACTTGAGCGCTAAGTCAGCCTCCATATGTCTGAAGTTCAGTTTGGCTCAAAGACGCAGAATTGTGAGGAAAAATAATACATATTTACCTGTCTAGTTTGTTCAAAAAAAAAAACTGTCCTTCAGTTGAATGTGGAAGGCACTTTGTTCAAACAACCTTCAGCACAAGTCTGCGCAAGCTCCAGGATCTCACAGCCGACGCAGCATAATGGAGGCAAACTTACAGCTGAGCAAAATAAAAGCAACCGTTTGTCTGAGTTTGAATCCATTAACCTTTTAACCTTGCCAGGATAAGTATGTTTAGACGAGTGCTGAAGTCGTTGAAGAAGTATAAAGAGTAGTTAGTTTCTCAAGTTGTCTGAGTTCTGCATTCAACTCTCAGACCTGACACATCAGACCAGCAGATCTCCAAGGAAGCTGCAATGGTCCTAATTGCTCAAAATGTCTCATTTTACACTATAATCAGTTTTCTAATAAGAGCCTCAACACCCAGAATGGCAAAAAAAATTATCTTTTAGAATTTAAGTGATTCTTACAAAGTACCGTGCACGAGGATGCACACGTAACGCAGCGCTGTAATGAGTGAGTGCAGGAGATTAGATTGGATTAAGAATCCTCTCATCTCCTCTGACACTTTCTTTTATCTGAGTAAGTGCGCTGCTGAGTTCTTCTGCCACATGGGGATTATTTGCAAATTTTGTTGGTTATCTTGTTTGGCGCATTTAACGAGCTGACAGGGCACGGAGAGGTGAGCACACGCACATGCATGGATTATGAACCGTGGATGTTCTGTACATCCAGGCTGTGAGCGGTGTATCAATCTGTAAAAGCGTCAACTCAACAGGTTCCGAGATACCCATCTATGAAACCGAAACATCTGCCGTGACTGTGAAGGTGGAAGTATAGATTGGAACTTTGTAATGATGACATGACAAAACTACATAGTATAGAAGCGCATTCAGCTAATCCTCCACCAAAGCTAATGACTTATCTCGCAATTTTAAGAAAAGTGGTCCGATTCTGCACCAAAACTGGATGTGTTCTTCATATTCCTGCGTTCCATCTCTCCACCAAGTTTGACGAAATTCGGCTCGGCAGTTTTTGCGTAATCTTGCAAATAGACGGACAGACAGACAGCACTGACCAGTGACCACGTACCTCCACTTTGGCGGAGGAGTATACAAAAAGTACTGTGGATTGAGAAACCAGCTTAGAATTCTAACAACATTCATTTTAGCCTTGCTATCGTTGAGCCCCACCAGAGGTAACCTTTTAGATTTCCTAGAAAATTCAGTTTGCATTGCTATTAAACAGCCTCAGATATGCCAGGCCTCAAGTGGATAAATCCTTTGACTTTTCATCTTAGCACCAATTTAAGGTTGATATTTATGTAAAAAATAAATAAATATAAACTAATAAGAGAATCTATTCAGTTGACGGTTGTGAAATTTCATACAGCACTTCCTGTTTTCTGCAGGATGCTGTAACTAAACTACAGTCCAACGGCATTTTATCTATTTGAACATCAGTCGAACACTTTGGTTTTGGACCCATTATTTGCGATTAAATGTTGCACTGATGCACCAGAGATCCGCCAACAAGCATTTTAAGAGCAAGTGAATTACTAAAAGAAAAGACAACAACAAACAGCTGCAAACTCTTCAGATTCAAAAAGCTGTATGATATACACGGTTGATCTTTATCATGAGTTCAAATAAGTTTCATAAATAAGTTCAAACAAGCCTTCAGGGTAAAATCGCACAGGTAGGAATAGACTGACGCAGACTTATGAGAAGAAGGTCAGCGGTTCAAATCTCAGGATCATCTGGGAAAATCTGCTTAATGATTAACTTAAAGCTGCCCTTAAGCAAGGCACATAACCTCTGGCTGCTCCGGAGAAGCTGCTCAGCGGCGTAAGGCTGGAGCTGTGCTGTGCAGCTCACAGGTGTGGCTGCAATATGAATCCGAGGTATGGAGCGACTGAAGATGAGCTTGTGTGGCCAGCACTCCTTGCCTGAATAAATTTAGATGAGGGGAAAAGTGGTCTGCTCGCAGCAACCGCATCAGCACTACTGTGCCTGTGCTAAAAGGTTTAAAGAAGCAAGATGCTAATGTCAGCACACTGAGACTGCAAATGGTCAGACAGATACCAGGAAAACCCCTCTGGGACGGAAGAAGTTACATGTTTTACACTGTAGAGACAGATTAGAACAAGAAAGAACTAAAGAATTATTACAGGGAAATTGTTCTTGCAATTGACCCGACATTGAGTCCCACACGCCTCGAAGTTTAGCAAATCGATGGCGTTTTCAACAATCGGTGGGATATTCAAAAGGAAATCACAGCAAAATCCTCGAGTAATAGCTCTGAAATATAAGGAGAAAGTACACAGAAAGGACTGCAATATGCATCTGAGAGCTACAATCACAATAGAATTTCTTGGCGAATGAAAAAGACATTAACATCGAGGCAAAAGTTCAGCAGTGCCAACTTCAGGCGCTTTACGTCCTGGTAGTTCATGTGCAGGACAAAACATGTACAGAACAACAATATCCTTGCACAGCAGGGTAAGTACATATCATTTGTTTAGGTTAACATTTAACCATGACTCCCTGTGACTTTCAGTATCTGTCAGAATCAGAAATACTTTATAGATCCCCCCCGAGGGGAAATTGCTTAATAACAAATGTTTTAGCCAATTCTGCTTCTCCAAATGTTAAAAGCTCACTCGGATTTTGCTCCCACACGTCATGGGTTTGATCCATACAGTGGATCTCATATTACATAAGTGATTTCTATTCAGTGTGCCAAGTTTTTTACTGGGTAAAGAACATTAAGGTCTCTAAAACAGGTTTCAGTCAGCACCAAAGCAAAACCACCAGTGTCCAAATGGTAAGAACTGAGAATCAAAATAAACATGTTTTTAAAAAGTTTTACTAATTGAGGTTTTAGTTACTCAAGCATACAAGAATTTTTTAGTGTACCGAGTGGTCAGAAATAAAAAGAAAATGGATAGTTATCTGTCAGATAAGGTAACACAGACTCTGTCGCATGTAGTCATCATCCCAGAGGCCCATTCTGAGCCAGGAAAAGCCCTTTTAATCCAAACCAAAGTTTTTGTAGAATTCAGCTGACTGCGATTCATAGACATCGTCCACGCTGTTTATTCCACATCCAACATCTCCCCTCTTTGGTTTTAGGCTTTACAAAAGCAGGAAGTACAACACCACCTTTAAATTTTTAGAGATGTCCGCTATCAGGTACGTAGTGAATTCTCAATTCATCCTGCATAGTTAGAGATTGACCCTTTCTGTCGTTCTTTATTCATAAGCTCGTCGAAACATTTTAGTCGAAGCCTTAGAATGACAGCACTACCTCAATTGTACAAATGTAAGACCTCTGTTTAAAATCCATTTGATTTATTTAGGTGTTTTCACCTGCATTATAATTAAAAGGTTAGACTGATGACACATCCTTCGTCTGCCAAGTCAGCCTCACATTCACTAGTTAAGAGGATTTCTAGACGGGTTTTCTTCTGCATTATGGGCTGAATAAAGAGTAATTTTGCTGGAAACTGACCTTCTTTCTTTTCTAAACTCAGAGGTCCGCTCTTGTCAAAGATTCTATTCAGATGCTGTTGCAATATGGTGCAATCTTAAGGTGATGAGTCCATATATTTGAATACATGTCATTGGGGAACCTCGTAAAAACGAACCGGACCTGACTGCTTTTGCTAAATTTAATGGAATGAAATAGAGTAGAAAAATAGGGCAGATAAAGAACAGAGTGGAAGATTTTTTTTTTCAGGGGCAGTCGGCCAATACAGTATTTTCCTCACATTAAAAAGAAAAAATAAAATACTCTAAAGAAAACAATAGAAAGTAAGTTTTCTATGATGAACAGTGCGACTCACAGCAGTAAGTTCAGACACCAAAGCTGTGCCTTAAGTGGGTGCGATTTGCCACCACTCCAGATACGTTATCACCTCCCCTTCCTGTAGCACATCCACAACCGCAGCCGCACACACACACACGCGCGTACACAAGAACGATTATTCCATCATCACCTTACGTTTACAACCAGAGCTGAGGTGCAAACACTCCGCCAAAGCACTTATTACCTCCTGATCAGGAAGTCTTTACATCACTTAAGACCAGCAGCAGGAAACTTCACACCGCGGCAGCACCAGGTGGTAGCAGCAGATAGTCATTTCAATTCTTGGAAGTTTAAATGTCTTCATTACCTGACATTGAACATGACGTCAGCAAACAGAAAATAACTTGGACCTCGAATATTTTTTTTCTAAGCGGCTGGTGGGAGTGAAGGTGGTGAAGAGGGAATATTTTAGCCTTAGTGTCCAGCTTTTTTTCTTAATTTAAATCATAATAAGCGATGGTGAGTGACTAAACAACATTTTCCGATGCTTTATTTTAGAATAAATTGTTACTAACAAGGTTTGACTTTAGCGCATTTTTGTGAGTCAAGTGGAAGAGGAATTTACTTACCAAATCAGACAAGTTCTAAAAAAAACAAATACAGTGTGCTTCACATTATGTGCTCCTCATTACTCGGCTGTTTAATTGAATTGATGCATTTGGAATACGATTCAAAACAAATGTCTTTTCCTTCATGATGCATCCAACTCAAGATACCCAAAAATAACATGTTGAGATGAGCTGGTTTAGTGTTGAAAATACCGTAATGTCTGGACTATAAGCTGCTACTTTTTTCACACTCTTTGAACACTGCGGCTTAAACAATGATGCGGCTAATTTATGGATTTTTACGAATTTGCCTCGAGACGAAAGTGACATTGAGAGCGACAACGAAAGAGAGACTGAGAAAGTGTGTGACGAAGTGATTCTGAGGCTGTTCAATTCCGACACTGAAGACTTTAGTGGTTTTCCTGGTAGGCGACTGTATTTTTTATTTTTTTAACCAGCCGTGTTATGGGCATTGTTGGGAAAAAAGCATTTACGTTTTTGTGTATGTTACCGGTACGTATTTAATTAAAAGTTTTAAAAAATCTTTCTGTGTAAATAGCAACGTGGACACCCGCAGCTAATAGACAAGTGCGGCCTGTATATGTACAAAAAAGTTAGTGGATGCAGCTTATATTCAGGTGCGCCCAATACTCTGGAATTTACGGTACTACTTCTCAAAACAATCTGAGTTGTCTGGACAGTTGGTTTATAAACTGCATTCTGGGGGAACAAACCTGTTGTCAGATGAAGAAATATGCACATGCGCTCTTTTTGTCAGATTTATAAAGCAAACCTGATTCTGTTTGAAAGACTTCAATCATTGTGGAACTCGGCGCTCGCGCAGAAATTTCACTTCCACTCCCACAATTATCTATAAATAGACGTAGAAACGCTCTTACATGCTATTGTTACTCACAGCTGTGGCTGTTTACAGCATGCGTACCACTGATTCATCACATGTACTTGAAAATTACATCACGGTAATATTTTAGTCATCATTCGTTAATGCCAGAAGGATGATCAGTGATGAATCCATGGAAGTCTACAACCACATTAGAACAGTCTTTACAAAGTGCTTCACAATTGAGGATTAAATGAGAAGAGCATCAACAGGGAAGTAATGGCTCATATGTAAACAAGAATAATTAAATTCACCAGTCATAAATTATTTAGAAAGAAGTTTGTGCTTCACCTTAATGTTGAGTTCTTTAATTTTTTTACTTCTTCCTTTACCACATCTCTCTCGGGTGGCATGACAAACTACAGTCGCCTTGACCCTTCAAAAAAAAAAAGGAAAGTTCAGATAATGGCTATCTGAAGTGCCCCCAACAACAAGAAAACGGTCATGCATGGGTTCAACTTAATTTCCTGAGCAGCCGTAAGACTGAATGTAAGCAATATGGTTCATTGTGAGCGTGTTCCAGATTAACTACAAGCTGCCAAAATCAGCCAGGAGCTTGTAATTGCGCTGAGTGTCAGAGGGGATGGGATCTGCCCTCACAGTAGACGTCTATAGACAGATGGACTGAGGATCTGCATTGACATCCTGATCATGACAGGCCACAATACCTCACACTATGTTGGCCTGACAACAAAGGAGCCTTCCACAGTGCACCAATCTGATGTTCTGCCCAACAGGCTGTTACTGAACCATTCAGACAGCAACAGGCATAGAGCATGACACACTGTGCCGGGCTGAAAAATTAATATATAGATCTACTGACACAAGAAAAAAAGTTGACAAACAATAAGGAGGCATAACAAAAGTTCTGCCTCTCCGGATAACTCTACTAAAGCCCTGGTCATTTTGGGATTGTTTCTCACCTTGTGAGTCTGGCCATATTAACATGCAACGTGTGCCAAGGTCTTGGATCCACAACCTTAAAGGTATGGCAGTTAGTCGATGCAAAATACTGAATAATTTATGGGAGGACAAATAAATTCCAGGCAACAACACAACAGCAGACTCTAGGGCCGATTGGTTATTAACGTGAAGTTGGTCAGGAAACTTTGGGCTGTTAAAAAGGGCAATGGCTGAATATCTTACTCGATGAATTAGGATGGGGCTTGCCAGTGCATACAGAGGCCAAATCAATGTGCGGCAGGTAATGAATTTAAGCAGCACTGGGAAGTATAATATAAATATTACACAGTTCAGGATGTAACCTTATATATGTATATATATATATGGTTATTTGCCCAACCTCTATCACGAGTAAGAGCAGCCACTGACAGACATTAAATCTGACATTTCTTCAAAAGTCCAGACCTCGTGAACTTTGCGCATCAGCACCATTTACCCTCTTTTACACGTTTGTGTGGCGATAGTCTGGAGGCAATTCATTTCATCGCTGCTAAGATGCATTTGAAGAGATCAGCTGAACTTCCATGAATATTAAAGATATATTTTTCAGATTATTTTTGAGTGTGTTTGAAGTCTAAAGGAGACTGATTATCTGACAAATAAGCTGACAGACATACTGTATTAACCAAGAGCCTGCGATACAGGAAGCATTACGGAGGCACAATAAAACTGATTTGTATGTGAAAACTGTGCGTCAGAGTAAATAATCAATCAAAGAATCAGGTTGTGTTGGAGACAGGTCTAATCCCTCCTATTTGGAACGCTTTATCTTATTCGAGAATGAAGCCTTTATCTTGATAAATACAGAATATTTCCACAGCACCGATTCCAAAGTACAACTTAATAGTAATGTCACACTCACCAGCCTGCTGCTTTGACTTTGTCTTTTTTTTTTTTTTTTTAGCAGAAACATAATATTTATTCAGTAATTATTTCCAGTCACATCAGTTTTGATTTTACTTTCAAATGCTGTTAAGCAAACGTCAAAGGAACTAAACATGTGCTGCAAAAAAAAAAAACAGTCACATTAGAGTCGCAAAGGGCAAAATCCTGCATTTTCTTTGGTAGCATAAGTAGTAAAAGTAATACTAAAGTATAAACAAATGGGGAAACATCCATCCATCCATCCATTATCTGTACACCTCTTAATCCTCACTAGGTTCTTGGGGGGCTGGAGTCTATCCCAGCTGACTCAGGGTGAAGGCAGGGGACACCCTGGACAGGCCGCCAGTCTATCACAGGGCTACACTTAGAGACAGACAACCAAGCACACTCACATTCACACCTACAGACAATTTAGAATCACCAGTTAACCTCAACATGTTTTTGGACTGTGTGGGAGGAAGCCGGAGAACCTGGAGAGAACCCACGCTGCACGGGGAGAACATGTAAACTTCATGCAGAAAGATCCCAGGTGTCCTCACCGGGATGTGAACCGGCGACCTTCTTGCTGCGAGGCAACAATGCTAACCAACTGCTTCACCCTGCAGCCCTTTCATACAGATATATAACACATAATTTAAAATATGACCTGTGACTGTATGTACTGCACGTAGTTATCAGAAACTCTCAGTTATTTACAACATCCATCCATCCATCCATCCATCCATCCATCCAATATCTATACACCGCTTAATCCTCACTAGGGTCGCAGGTGGGCTGGAGCCCAAAACCGGAATCAGCCGTGAGCCAGCTTCGAACCCACGACCTCCGCATCGGGACTGTTGCCCAATATGGGGAGTATTTACAACATGCCTAATATATATGACATCATTACCGTGATGCCATTGTGTTCTCTCCACACATTAAATCAGGGCTCCTGGGATATGCACGAGTTTGTTTTTTTTTTTTTATCAACTTTTATAGCAGGTTGTCCCTCAAAGCAACAGCTGTAGACGACAGTAACAACTGCAAATGACTGATGTTGAAAGTGCACCTGGTCATCAGATATTATAATGAAATCAAACTCAGAAAGATGTCACATTGGGAAACAGCTCCTGCATACAGCAGCAACTCGTGTTCATCTTCAAAAACAATTAACAGATGCCTTTAAGGGACTTTCACTTGAGGCATCTCCTTACCATCTGCTACATCGTGGCTTTGACATTAATGCCTACTGTGAGAACGCTGAACCGCCACATACACACACACCGCATTTCACCCAATAGCTATGACACAATTACACCGAAGGTAAAAGTGAAAATTAATTTAGCTTGCAAAATGCGGCGATCTTTTAAAAAAAAGTTTCCGGCTCCATAATGGTGCAAAATGAGCAACACTTCTGCTTCGCTGAGGTCAGTTGACTTCATTCACTCATTAATGCTTTCAACCAATGTAAGATTAATTTAAAAGCGCTCGGTATTTCTACATCAAATGACGATACATGTGGAATTTAATATCTCCGCGGAATAAAGCTGCACATTAACACCGCCAATGTCAGCCGGTAAGAAACAGCATTACACAGACGTACAGAAAGAATCTCAATTCAAATAACTAGTGAAGCAGAAAGTGTTCCCTCTGTGATAAGCTCTTTGGAATAGCGGAGTGACAGATATCCGCAGCATGTGCCTTCCCTGCAGGCTCCCACACAAACACACATAGCATCACCACCAGCACCACTCTGACAACTGGAACGCGGGACAGCAGTTATCCAACACTGGAGTCACTGGTGCTCCACAATTACCTTATGTTAGAATAAATGCAATGGCAAAAAAAAAAAACAGAAAATAGGTCACATCACGAAATTAGCACTTTCAAGCAAGAAAGTCTGAAATAATGTGTTCTGGTTCCTGGAGTGTCATCGGTCATTATCTGCTTTTGTCTGAAGCGACCGGGATTAAATGTCTGTCTTAACAGATGTGGAGTGTGCTCAGCGCAGGGGTTTTTTTAAAGCTTAAATTCTGATCTATTCACAGGATTATACTTGTAAAAACGGAGGCATCATTACAAACAAATATCCAGTTTTATCTCCTCGTGATTAAGTTTGGAACGTCTCGCATACACAAAAAAGTGCTTAATCAGATCTGTTAAGAGATAATGGGAGGGGGCTAAAAAGTTCCTGATTTGACAGAGGAATAGTATATTTTTCCGGATGCATTAATAAAAAAAGACGACAAGCAGAATTAATGAAATTAATTATGATGCTGACATTTCAACCACTGAGGAGCCCATTGTGTTTAAAAAAAAAACAACAGAAGCCATTGTCTGAGCAGCCTTGCGCTACGTTTTATTTGGCTCCTGCTGCTTCGGTCTACGGATACGTTTTGATATGATTTGAGGAGGGGTTTTTTTTGTAGTCACATACAGGAAAAATAAATCTTCCACTTCAATAAAAATGACTACGTTCCACTGCTGTCTTACTGAATGTGTTACTATGGGGCTATTTCTAAAAAACACTTTATCAAAAGGTCGGAAACAAAGATGCCAAATCACGGTTGGTAAGAAAACAATAATGTAAATGCAACTAAATTAAGAAACAGATGCCACAGTGAGTGTGTACAGAGTGCCAACAACCAGGGCTGAATATTGAAATTAATGTGGAAGTGCCTTAAGATGCGGAGCCCTGATGGCTGCTCGATGCTGGCTCTGAATAAAGCTGTTTTGAAGTGAATGGGAAAACTTCCAAAATCTCTCTAGAGACATAAAGTCAACAGCTTTTTTTTTGTTGTTGTTGTTTGTTTGTTTGTCAGAAGTTAGACTCTGAATAGCTACTTCTTCTAATGTGACTTCTTTTTTGTGTTCAGAGGATATTAATGTATAAAGAGTGGCATGTTTGCGGGCATACTTTCTTGTGTCGTACGCTATTACGCTCAAGCGAAATAGTTGCTGGTCTACCTCGGTACCTCTCTGCTGTTTGTGTTTTGCTGTTTGCCCCCTGATAAATGACATCGAACTGTTCGGTAGTATTAATACAGCTCAAGGCAGAGAGAAATTAGTGTAATTTATGACTAAATGACTAATTACTTTATGATAAGGACGTGTAAAAATAGAGTTTTTTAACTTACAACTTCTACAGCAGGCTCGATCTTAAAGCAACATTTCAAAGCTGCATGAGACAGAAACACCTGCATATGTTTGAAAGCACAGCAGGTCATTAGGTATTATAATTTTGTTTTTTTTCTGATCAAATAATGAGTTATGGGTGGCGCAGTTGGTTAGCACTGTTGCCTCGCAGCAAGAAGGTTGCTGGTTCGCATCCCGGTGGGGGCACCGCAATCTTTCTGTGTGGAGTTTGCATGTTCTCCCCGTGCAGCGTGGGTTCTCTCTGGGTTCTCCAGCTTCCTCCCACAGTCCAAAAACATGTTGAGGTTAATTGGTGATTCTAAATTGTCCGTAGGTGTGAATGTGAGTGTGCTTGGTTGTCTGTCTCTAAGTGTAGCCCTGTGATAGACTGGTGACCTGTCCAGGGTGTCCCCTGCCTTCACCCTGAGTCAGCTGGGATAGACTCCAGCCCCCCACGACCCTAGTGAGGATTAAGCGGTGTATAGATAATGGATGGATGGATAATGATTTATTTTATGTATAAGGTGTGTAAAAATAGTTTTTGAAAACCCCAACTTGTAATGTAATTCCTGAAATGGTCAAAAAGTTTCTATCGTGTTACTGATATCACACATTTTCTATAAATTCAATTTAGAAACTACTTACAGTGGAGCTATGAATGTAATAAACCTATATTGATTTTGTACCATTTCCCATGATAGTACAGACGAACATAAAAGTAAGTAAAACCACACAAAAAAAAATCATTTATAATACAAACTTCTGTTGTCTAATGATGGAAGTTTTTGTGTTTTTCTTTTTTTTTTTTGTCTGCTCAACTGTCCATAATCCAAGATATTCAATTCAGACTGACAGAGAAATTGGGAAAAAGTAGCGAAATATTATATTCGAGGAGCCGAAAGCAGCCAAGGTTTGGCAGTGCGATGCTTAAAACATCCCTTCAGAAGCCCCGTGGATTATGTCACATATGCCGCATGTATCGTTTTTCTAACAGCCTATGTACCAGGCTGGCAGCATGAAACAGGTATATACAGTAAACGGAACGACACTGAAAAACAGTGTCGTTTGAATAAATGGTGCACAGATCTCAAAGTGCTCACTCAACTCTCCTCTCACTCTACTTTCTGGTCAAGTGATTTTTCGAGCAACAGTCACATACTCGTGGGGCTGTACGGAGGATGAGACACGCGGCTGCCCCACCTCCTCTTGCTCGGCTCTGCGGTAAACATCTCAAGACGTCACAATCGCTGGCTTGCTGCTTGCTTTACCAAAGAGTGTCTGGAAACCTGTCTGAGAGCTCACTCAGGTATAACAGAAGGCCCAGCAGTGACTCAATGCAAATCACCTCCGCACATTGGCAGCTCTTTTGTTGTTATCTCCTCTGATACAGTACGTCAAGTTCATTTACAGATCTCAGAGAAGCCCGGCCAGAAAGCATTTACATTCCAGCATCCTGAAAGCGCCATATTGGCGTCGACTGCTCACAGCCAAGCTTTTGCCTTTGAGTATTAGCCTATGATTCATCACTTAAAACAGACTCCTGCCCTATTTTATAATAAACAATTTAATTTAAAAAGGCCAGCGTTTGCTCCCTCTCCCTCTCTCTCTCTCCTGTGCGATTCTGCAAGCCTTCGGTCATATTTCAAGGGGATCCGTCATCGTGGATACAGCGGGGACAACACAACAACAGCTGCAGAGGCCAGAGAGATTGTAATTGCTGGAATTTGATGAGCACATACAAAAGGCCTCCCAACACTATTTTAATAAGAGGCAGGAAGGAAAACATAAATCACAGCCACCCAGCCCACTTTTAAAATCTTCGGCCAAGTTTCACTTTGAACCTGTAATACAAAAGGGTCAATTACAGAGAGATAATCCATAACTAATTTACTTGATTGATGGTCTAATTATGCCTGTTTATGTCATGCTTGATAATTCACTCTTTGATAAGCATAAGCACCCTCTTGAAGCTCGGTGCAGTGGCAATAATGAGCATACAAACATGGGTATTGCTTGGAGCTTTTCTACGACCCTCAATACAGCATTACATCAGCTAGATTAAATCTGGCTCATATAAGACTGGCCGCGTCTCACTATTAACAACACATTTCTGTGTTAACACCGGCTCTGCTTTACTGGAAACAGATTTATCATGGGATCACACTATGTGGAGAGAGAGAGAGAACATTTTGGATCAATAAAGGTGGGTACTGACTGATATAATGTTTCTAAAGACACAGAAACTATTTCTCGGCCGATATTGTCTTAAACATTAATGCGCCGACAAGAATTTTTGATGAGGATCCTTTTAGTTTTGCTATAATCCAGCTCCCCAGTCAGCTGTGCTCCTTTATGCTGGTTTTTTTTTTTTCCTGTTCCTGAACGTTTTCGACGGAAATATGCAATTTCAAACATGAAATAATTCAATCGCACATTAAGTCAAACGTATTTCGCTAATTAACACAAATGCCATACCTGTGACCTGTAACGTGAGCCCTGCAGGATTCACAAGTTCCTCTGCAGTTTAGAGAAGAAACTCATCTGGGAAATGTGATGCCGCGATAATTTGCAATTTGAATGTACAACTGAGCTCAGCGCTCGAAGCTCTTTGATTTCTCTGGCACATATTCCATACGGCAGCGACGAGGTGACAGATACCGACGCTGGGATTAAATAATTAGATCCAAAAAGCACCTTTGACCGAGAATATAGGATGCGATTATAAAAGCACACCCCCGTGATCCTCAAGGGATACATCTCTGAGCACCTCATGAAGTATTATCCTTTTTGTTATGAGCATTATTAGTTCAAATCCCCCACATCTAGGTCTAAACATACATTTTTCATTGAGCTTGAGTGAAAAACCCCAAGCAACAAGCACCCCACTATAATCTCTTGTGAATGCAGGCCAATTACGTAACTGCTGAACACAAACAAGCTTATAAGGCTGCTACTGTGCAGCTTTTCAGAAGGAGTAAGTCGGAGCATAAAGCACTTAAGCACCCTGGTTTTAGGAATAATGTAACAATTCAGTTTTAATGACCCGCTATCACTATTTCCGGGATTGGTTTGCCACCACAAAGACAATGATTTTTTTTCCTGTGTTCAGGCTTTCCTTTGCTTAAGCGTCGAGATGGTTCCGTAAACAAAGCGATACAAAATCAAATTACCCTCGAGCGCCATGTGGGAGGTTAGTGTAAAGGTAAGAATAGAGTCAGGATCAGGAGGCTACTGAGAACTTAAAGTTTCAGTCACCAGCCCCTTCGAGAGGTTTTACTAAAACAACGGCTTTGTGAAGATATGAGACGAAAAATTTTCCTCCAATTTTAGCATTTACACGTCTGCGAATTGCATCTAATTTGGGAATCGCTTCTCCAGCAAGTGTGAGTGACAAAAAATCTCCTTCGCCGGGACAGATGAATGAAACAAATGTGCAATTCACTGGAGAGTGCATTACTGTAAATGTACGGGCACTTGCAGGTAAATCAGTTTAGCTTTGAAGTTTCTGATGGAAGGGAAGGTGTAATGTGATCACTTGCCAAGAGAAAATGAAAATAAATCCTCCTCGCCAGCATCCTTAAGGATACAGTAAAGGAAATACATGTTTGATTTGATAATGTAACACGAAGGAGAATTTGAGCCGCCAACAATGGAGAAGGCTGCTCCTCTTACAGTGTAGGTGCTGAGAAAAAAAAAAGGAAATCATTTGTCAACTGTAATGCAAGACTTGCTTTAATGCATTACAATTGGAAGGGCTACCTTTCCACATAAATAATTATAAATGTACAATATATAAAACAAATAAACAGTTCATGAATAAGGCAACGTGACAGATTGCTGTAAGCTTCTATACAGCTTTACTGTATGTACATCAGAGGAGATGAAAGCAGCAGATTCTGCAGCTCTTACGGGGGTGGTATTTGGTACAGGCAGGGGAAATAAGCGTAAATTGAAGGATAATATAACAAAGGGAAAAACAAGTCTTAAAAAATTAGCTTTGGGAATGAATATAATGCCAAAAAGTGATTCATTAGCAGTTTAAAACGTTGTGTGAACTCTACCGCATTTCTCTCATACCAAACTTGTTTTTGTGATATTAATTTGCGAAGAGCAGAGTTTTTTTTTGTTTTTGTTTTCAAGAACATAAAAATGCTGCATTTTCAAAGCAAGAAATTAAAAACAAAGAAACGCATCACAGGTTTTTGCGCTGCTTAGTGGGACGCTAGATTGTTTCTGAGCATGAAAACAGTTAAAAAAGAAAGATCAGAAAAAGACACATAAAAACCATCTGTCACATTAAGTCTCTGGTCAATTAGTGACTCTCTATTAGTTTACGTGGAAGTGATAATCGCATTCAAACAACAGGAAATATATCGTCACACTGGAAACGTGGTGCTCGCGATTATTTTGTGTTTTCTATGCAGGAAGTGCATTAAAACCCACACTTCATGTGGAACATCTCACTACATTTTCAAAGACAGGACCTTAAAATGCAGATTAATACCATATATAAAATGAATTGTTTTGATAGTAAATGAAAAGCTTGACTGCTCCCCTCTAAACTCATGTGATTAATCTAGTGTGGTATCATTATGTACAGCCCAGCAGCCAGCCGACCCACTGCTGCTACACTTAACTCTGTGTGGTGTATAAATTTAGAGATCATACTGTACTTGCCAGAAATTAATTTACATGAATTAAACTGACTTTAGATACAGATTCTGTCAGTTTGAAGTGAAGCCAAAATAAAGTGAACGGCGAATTAAAAGCTTTATGTTTATGGTTCCATGTCATCCCCCCGTGCTTTCAGGTAGCCCTTGTCGGCTGATTTTCAAGGTGTAAGCGATGATTAAGCAATCTATCAAAGTCTCCCACACCATGACTTTTCATTAATATTATAATGCTATACATGCAAAATGTGCGTGCATGTGGGTGTGTTTATCTGGATTTGCTGCAGCGCTGTGGGTTTTTTTTTTTTTTGAGATAATGAGCTATCTGAATATTCTGTTCAGCCAAACCTTTTACCCAGTTAGTGAATATCTTCAATTACTAAAGTACGCAGAGCTCTACAAACAATTTAAATGTCAATATACATATTGTTAAATACATCTGTGGCACCTGATATGAGCAGCTTGTAGTCAGAGGCAGTTTAAAGATCGTTGTAGTACGACTGGTGGGTTCTTCTATCGCTGTGGTTTGCCAAACTAACCTAAAGACCACCGAACGTTTTCCTGATTGTACTTACATACCTTTACTTTCAGCAACATTTTAAATTCAGCATTTTTTCACATTCGATAGTGAGAGAGAGACAGCAAAATGGGGGAAGGACGAGTGGGAAAGGGTCATGAGCGGGATTCGAACCCATGACCTCCACATCGGGACTGCAGCCCTGTACATGGGACCCCAGTTCAACCAGGTGAGCTATAGCGGCTTATGTTAAAAGTACTTTTAACATAAGTGAAGGATCTGAGTACTTCTTCTATTGTTGCTCTTCTCTGTTGAACCATTTAAGAAAAAAAAAATTATCAATTACATAACTTGTTGTAGTTACAGTGCTGCACATGGCTCAGTGTTTAGCACAGCTGTCTCACAGCAAGAAGGTCCCTGGTTCGCGTCCCAGTGAGGACATGGGATCTTCATGCGTGGAGTTTGCGTGTTCTCCCCGTGCAGGGGTTCTGGGGGTACATGGGTTCTCTCCAGGTTCTCCGGCTTTCTCCCACAAGATCCAAAAACATGTTGAGGTTAATTGGTTTGATTGATTGATTCTAAATTGTCCGTAGGTGTGAATGTGAGTGTGCTTGGTTGTCTGTCTCTAAGTGTAGCCCTGTGATAGACTGGTGACCTGTCCAGGGTGTCCCCTGCCTTCACCCTGAGTCAGCTGAGATAGACTCCAGCCCCCCACGACCCTAGTGAGGATTAAGTGGTGTATAGATAATGGATGGATGGATTATAGCTACTATATGCTACTAACAAATAAGATTAAAACACCTACAGGATAACAGCACGTCCCCTTTAAAGAAGGTAGTGACGTGGACTTGATATGAAAATGAGTCTAATGTGTGGAACGGGGAAAAAAAAGTGGTGCTTTAGTCATCTGTTATATATGTAGATATACAGAGTCTCTGCTCATGTAAAGTTACCCTGGCATCTTCCTGCATTTGTTTTTACAAAAAAAAAAGTGTACAACGCACCAAAAAATGTTTCCAGTGGAAAAACAAAGACAAATAAAGTAATCATAACCGCAGCAACGGCAGTCTCTTCTGTATTTTTCTGTTTTCTATGACTACTTCACCGCATCAATTGCGAGAACTTCCTTGCTAAGTGTTTTGTAGCAGCGTTCGCTAAATTAAGGCGATTGTTACGAGACAATCCCACAGCTTGTGCTGTTCACCTGCTAATCAAGCAACTCAGCAGTTGCTGAGCAGGTTAACTGAGAATAATGTTGGACTTCTGATCTATTTAGACAAATGCAGGTGTGTTTGTGAGACGTGTGCACTCAGCTGAAGTGACTAATGGTGCAGATTGACACCAGTAGATACACGGTGGGGGGCTGCACTGCAATTTGTTTAGAAACATTAAACTTGGACTTGTTGGAACCAGTTTTAAGTAGGAAACAGTTCTCGATGGTCAATCCTAGCGGCCACGAGTCAGTAATGCATTTGCACAAGATCAATAACGTGTATCCACAAGATCGACGTCATGTGGCTACGAGGTAATAAGGCGTGGGAATGTGATCAGATATGGATTCTGTTGTTTACTGGTGACATTGGGCAAATTCTGCAGGGCTATTATCACGCGTGAAGCATGGATAAACTTGATTTAATTTCATTTCATTTTAATCTTGGGAAGAATTATCAAGACATCCTGTAATCTTTTTTGCTTGATGTTGTTTCAGAACCACGTGCGGCGCCGCTTGTTGTGAGTCGCTGACGTGTTGTGACAATCCTGAGATCGATACAGCGCTCTACTTAGTTCGCTTTCTTAGCCCGCTTGCTGTAAATTAAACTTTCTGCCCTAATTCCATTCTCCCCCCCATCGTAGCAATCCGCAGACAGACAAAAGCGACGGGGAGGTGGAGGGACGGTCGACGAGAGAGAGAGAGCGAGAGAGCTGCAAGTCATAAACAGCTGTTTATATGCGCCTCCCCCCGCTGATTTTGAGTGATTATTATGAATGCTCTGATTATCAAGTGTAAATAAATAATGCTTTGTTTGTGATGACAGTTTTGTTTAGTTTCAACAGCTAGCACCTAGGTGGTGAGAGGAATGCTTGATGGGTAAAGAGACTTTTTCTCGGCATTTGCAAATGTTCAGGGAGCTCCTGATTGACATATTAAGAGCAGCAAACTAAAGCCATTTACATAGGCTGCCATATCATATGATGAAGTGAAGCGTTACAATCAGCCCACAACAACCCTTCATTCCAACAAAATGGACGGCCAGCTCGCGGCATCCTCGTGCTGTTTGATCACATATTGAAAGCCAACGATGCACAATAATAAAGTCGTGGTCAGCGCTTCATTATTTATTTCATTACGAACTTGTGGTCACGTGTTATTGATCTTGTAGCCACACTACTTTTTTCTCACCACTGCCACCAGATGAAGTACTCGTACTAAATCCTACTAAGAAGTATGTTTAATGTGCTACTTAATGACTTGTTTTACTGACTTTCTCTTACCAGACTTTAATAACACAAAATAGCAAAATGCAAACATATGACCCACAAAATCAGTCGCATTGTGCCTCGGGCTATATCCGAGATACGTCCCGGTTTACGCTAACACATGATAAAATATTGATTTTGGGTTTATTACCTAGATCAGTCCATTTAGTTGTTTTCTACATGTAGGTAACATATAGCATGATGCTCCATATCGCTGTCAAATCTCGTCAGGCGCAATGCCACTCATTTCATGCCCATTGGTCACGTATGAGTCATGCAACATCCTTGGAGTGCAAAAAACATGGATTTTAGTTTAAAGAAACCTAATTTTTCAAGTAAAAGTAAGAAGAAAAGACTGAAAATAAAAAGTTTCCACCTTTCTGAGGGGTTTCTATTTAAATGTAACGTCGTCGTGCTCCGATACACTTTGCATAGATTAGACAGCAAAATCAAACCTACAAACAAAAATGTGCATTTACTTATAGTCACTCTACGACTGAACAAACTGGCATCCTCTAAAATAAATAAAATACTACGTGGGCAAAGGTATCAAACTTTGCGACAACTTCACTTGTAAAGCAAACAGCAAAAAGACTTTGTGTGCATATAAAGCACGTGGAACGGTTTCTTACTCACAGTCTCCCTGAACAGTCATTGGGAAAATCTGGATGGTGAACTGGTGAAAAGCCCAGTGAGAGGAATGGTGATGGGGCAAAGCCAGTGTCTGGCGGAGTCACCAAACCAGACATGGGGACAGCTGAAACCAGGATCTTCTCTGCTCCAAAATAAGTCCAAGGAAAGTCTCCTGGTGCTAGACTTTAGCAAGCATACAAAAGTTTCTCTCAGTCAATTTTCTCATTTGAAAGTTTCTTCCGGAGTTTGTTTTGGGTTTAAATTAGCCTGCAACATAACCACACATCACTTCAGCCATTTTCAGACATTAAATATGTAATTTGGGGGGTTTGTCAATTTGTTCAAAGGAAACCGTTCTGTCATTCAGACATAGGTCACTTTTACATGAATGTAATGGAGAGAGCCACAGTGTGAACATGTACATTCATGACCTATTGGTGAGTCTTGTTAATCTGACCTGACTTCATTGATGTAAAGTTTGATTTTTATGGACATTTCAGTCTGTCACTGATGTGAAATCGTAGAGCAAAGTCAATGAAAAACATGTTTTATGATTTGCGACTGTGTGATGTTTTTGGACCAATGTCAGTGTAAAAAGTCGTTCCCAAATCGCCTCACACACAACTCCAAGTACATCTGTGCCTGCCTATTGTGTGTGCCTCCGTTGTGCCAAAGAGTGATCGTCTGCCAAAAACTGATTATCTCCTCGTTTCTATACATCTACACCTGCTTTTATCTGGATCAGTCACAGCATGCAAATACACAGAACTTTCTGTGTGTGGTGAGAGCAAAAGTTGAAACCGTTACATTTCTAGGGGCTGAATTATTGTGACCAGAGAATAATTTGGAGTATACGACATAATCATGAGACTTAATACAATACTACAGCTGCAATGATTAATTAATTAGTTGTCAGCTATTGAATAAATTACCAACTACTTTGATTGCTTGATTTTTTTTTTTAAAAAGAAAAAAAAGTCTCAATTGTCTGATTTCAGCTTATACAATCTGACATTTCGGTTTCTTTACTCCTATGTGGTGGTGAATTTAATATCTCTGAGTTATGGGCAACATAAGACATTTATGGATGACATCTTGGGCTTCGAAAAACACTTTCACAATTTTCTTACAACTTATAAAACAAAGACACAATCAATGAATCCAGAAAATAATCTACAGATTAATTGACAATTGAAATAATAATTAACTGTAGCCCCAGATCATAGGCAATATTATAGTACTGATTCCAAAGTTTAAACTGTATTTAGTATTTCTAATCGTCTTGTCTGGGATTTAAGTAACATGTTTTTTGTTTTTTGGATGTGTTTATATATGAAATAAATGATCTCCTTTGCAATTACACTGTGGGTAATAATCTTTTAAATATGACAATGACAGACGAAATAAAGTCATTTTTATGCATCAGTCACAAGGTGGGGGCTGCAGTCACTTTTTGGCAGGTGGAAAACTGCATTACATGACTTTAACTAGTCCTTTAAAGCTACTGCAACTTGTAAAAAGGACTGGGTTGGTTAATGCGGAACACAGAGAAAGTAAAAGAAGGCAATACTTCTGCAGACTGCAATCAGTCTTTGACAAGTGATTGCTTTTTGACACAGCACTGTATTTAAATTCTAAAGTGATGTGAAAATGTTACCAGGTCCAACCAAGGAAGAGTGTTACAGGAAAACCTCCAGACACGCTCAGATGCAGATCGACGGAAAAGAATGCATGTCCAAAAGGGACTTCAGTAGCCTGACATACACAGCTGCAGCATCGCATCTACATTTTCCCCACACTGCATCTTCTGGAAACAATTCAAACATAAGTACACAAAAGTTATTTACCTTCCACAAGCCTTTAAATGTCCTTAATCCGTTGGTAAACTTTCACAAACCGTGCTGATTGGAAACTCAGTTTTCGGTTCCAGAACAGCGGATCAGAACAGTTTAATCAGAGTTTAAGGCCCGTCACAGCATGCGCTCTGAAACTTTCCATTCATCTCATTTGATTGCGCCGGTGAGCAGCTGCGCCGAGCAAAGCGCATGCGCAGCGCAATACATTGCACTTTGACACCTGCGCGCTAATACGTATAAACCAATAGAGAGGAGGATGCCGGCTGGCACGGAGGGCGATGTGGATTAAAAAGGTGGTTCTGTTTGTGTGTATGAATCCCCCGAATTATATGACAAAACGTTGTGGTCGCGTCGAGCCTAGGGGAGGAAAGTTTTCGTACTAGCGAGGCTAATGCTAACGCTTGCTTCGTACTAGCAGCGGTGGCGCTAATGCTTGCTACTTAGCATGGGACAAATACATCTTTGCTGTTGTTTGCAGCAAACTGAAAGCTTCCCACTTCAGAGGAAGGTCACGTCGCCCCGCTGGAAGTTTTGAAAACTCCGCTTGACTCCCCACGAAGCAGAACCCGGCGCCCTGTGGAAGGCCCCGTTCAACAGGTGCGTGGATGTAAACAGACATTATTAATGGAGCGCCGATGCTATGCGTTACCATGGCAACAGGTAAATAAAAGGAGCAACCTCTATTTTAATGCAGTGGAGATAAATGAATGTGTCTCAGTGACATTTATCGCTAAAGAAAAGGAAATGGAGAAAGGGGTCACGAACCTAACACAGTTACATTTTATTCAGCATAGTCCACTTATGATGATAAAGCAGGAAGCCTTGAATATATTTACTCTGCTGTTCCCTAACATGGACTGAATGCAGGTGACAGAAGGTAAAAAATATGAATCCAACTGATAAGACAGACTAATGGTCCTGTAACGTAATACTAATAGTGATTTAAGTGATGTGCTATTTAAAATGTGTCTAGTGTCAAACTAACTGTAATTTTTAGATGTACACTGTAAAGCATTATACTGCTTTAGTCAAATGAACTCATCTTTTCTAATTTACTTCATGTAAATATGTGCTTGTTTCTAGTTAATTGAAGTTAAAATGACAGTTTTTTATTGTCAAACAACTTGAAAGCTTTTAAGCATTTTGATGAGCTGAATAAAGGAATTCAGTCAACACATTAAATTAAGCTTATAATCAAACTAAACCAGCATGAAGAAGAAACTTGTTTTCTCAAGTTCAGTTTAATAAAGTCAGCTAGTTTTGCACTTTTGCCACTTGTAAGACGACTTTGAACTAAATAATAAACTGAAGTGCAGTCAACTCTCATTCTTAAGGCAGCAGGAGAACACAGGTTTCACTGATTAACAGTGTACATTTAAAAACCTTGTTTAACAGCATTTTATGACCATCATGTGTCAATATTTCAACATATTAAGTCTGTGTGCAGCCTATTTTCAAACTACATTTATTGTTTTTTCATTTTGAGAATCTAAAAGTCATTTCAGCTGCTCGACAATCATCCTCACTCCTCAGAAATATTCACATAATCTCCAACAGGATGTGCTGACTATGATACAAATGCTCCACTGGCAATCACAACATGATGATTCATTATTCATTGATCAGCAGTGAGTCTAAAGCTTCATACAGATTAGCTTTATTTAAACAGTGATTAGGCCACTACAGTGATGTAAATGTTTCAGTGCAGGGGAACTGCTTGACAACCTGACAGCGGCGTTATGTCCACACAGTCATTGTGTTATAGAACAACGTATACATTTTATTCTGCACTAGGGATGAATCCACAGCTCAATCTCTGTCCGCACATTGATGACAACCCTGTTAAAGATAGATCTTAGGTCATGAACTAACATCTATTTTGATGTTTCTTAAGACGCACACTTCCACAAATGAATGTCTTCCAATATGTGCATTGATACTGACTATAAATGTTATAGAGATCCTTCAGATTCAGCAGGAGGGGGAAGAGTCAAACAGAAAGTCAAAGTTTGTTAAGGAAAACCTGCCAGCGAGTAGGTTAGGTTCACAGAGTCGGTTACCACGGTCACTCGGAGGCAATTGCCATGGTAACTGACTCAGAGTTTGAGTTACCTGTCTCTTTGGAATGGAAAATTCAAAGTTTCCCTTTTTCACTCAACCCACTTTAGCGTCTCTACGCCAGAATTTCACACAGTTAAGCAACAACCGACAGATTTAAATAGGTGTCAAGAAAGTCTGATGCTCTTTGGGGTTAGGTAGTAAACAGATTGTGTTACTATTGTGTGTTTAGTAAACAAACTATTTGGAATAGACAACTTTTTTTTTTTTTTTTTTTACAAGTACCATTTTTTAGTTTTGAATGTACTATGAACTGTATCTATGCAAGGCAGATAAACTAATAACTAAACATTTTACAAGCTATTTCTATATTCACTTATTTCTTCTCATCCATAAATGTACTTTTTAACCAGGCTTCATGTGAAACAATGACCGGGTAGTAAAACACGTAGGTAAGAAAATCTTAAGGTCAAAATAATGGAACTGTGAAAAATTAAACCAAATTACAGTTTGTTGGTTCCAGCTGAAATGTGCTTGACTGCTCTCTGTTCTTTGGAGAGATGCGTTACAATGTTGAAGTATTAAGCCAATTATGAGGAAAGATTCTAAGAGCGCTGCTCTTTGACTTCATGACAGCATATTGCAAGTGCTGTTTCCATGGTTTCTGTTAATTCATGGCAATAATGCATCGACTTATTTTCCTCTCAAAGCAAAGAATTTGAGGGCTATTAATAATTTGCAAAGGCCAAAACATGAATGCCACACAGCACACCTCCTGTTACTTGACACTGTGGGTCAAAATTAGTTACTTTTCATGAAATAAATGCAATGTTCCTTCATGAAATGTCACATCATTACCAGGCATATCAAACAGCAGGGTGCTCTTTGTACAGGAGAATCAGGTCAATACCAAGATGTTGTGTGTAGGTGCTCTGCTCCAGGTACATTGTCTGTACTGTAATGCAATTAATGAGAACAATAACTTGAAATACTTTAGAAAAATGCATTTTAAACACTTTGTAGAAACATGTTTTCCTCCTGAAGAGCCTATTTGTAATGGGGAACGTTGACTGTTTACAACCATTAGGACTCCCTGCTGACTTGCTATTTAATAGGTTAAATGTTTAATGATTTAAGTGACATTGGCACAACAAAGTGTGAAAAACATTTCACACATTTGACCACAATCAGTGTTTTTTACTTACATTTCTTATCCACACTTGTTTTCCATTTATCCTAATGTTTATGATTTGTATCTTTACAATGACAAAAACCCAACATCAACAAAAAAAGGTCACAGAATGTAAAAAGAACTTTCTGATTGGCTAGTATATGATTGACAAGGAGTCTGATCATTATCTGTGTGTGTAGTAGATTTAAACAGTAAACTTCCGTGATCCTCAGTGCGGCATAAGGAACTGATCAAATCTGTATCAACGTTACACCATTTTCTGTGTTAACTCTGGTCTCATAGTGAAGAAATGACAGTTTCAGCGTTACCACTGAATGTGAAAATCCCCACTGGAGCCTGTCAATCGGGGATAAATTTGACAAAGCCTTTGTAGAGCTAAGAATATCTTGAAAACCCATATTTCCTATTACTGCTCCTGTGCCGCCACTGGCAAAAGTTTAAGTAATTCAGGATCAGCCCAGTGCAGTGTTTGAGAGGAATATCTTAAAATATCCTGATTGCATTTCACGGATTGTTTTTGAGCAAAGAAAAGTAGAGCACCGAGTCAGATATAATTACAAGTGTCATCAGTTATACTTGCACTGTGCGCATTATTACTTTTTTTTTTTTTTTACCCCATCTGATGAAGCCCAGTGATGAAATGTTTTAGTTTCCATTTCCTTTTTGTTGTTGTTGTTTGATTACATGAAGGATATGTGATGAAAGAGACATGGAGTGTGTCATATAGTCCTTTTTTAAAATATATCCTCATATAATCATAATGATAATGCCAATTATGAGAGCCACAACTGAATTTGAACAGCAAGTTTCTATTATTTTTGACCAATATAAAAACATGCAAATGGTCAGTTGCTCTGATTACCTCCTACTTTATTTTGGATTTATGCCCTATTTTTAAAAAAATAAATGTTCTTTTGCCATCTCTCATATATTCTGAAGCACTCACACAAACACATAAAATTGCGCAGGAGGAAGTACATCCTCAAGCTCCAACATCTCAAATGACACTTTGTCAACAACAAAACATTATTCTTCGAGGAAGACACTTTATCCACCCCCCCAAAAAAAAGGTTTCCTCTGTGTTGTTAGAATGCTGCGGATTCTGTAAAAATGACAGTTTTTGTTGTTAAACTTGAACAAGAATAGGAACTGATGGCAGTGATGAGGAAACTCCATTTACACCTGGTTTATCTGCGGCGAGATAGCTTATCTTTATCTGTTATTATATTGTGGAAACGGAACGCATTGCAATTGGGCGCGCTTTTAAGAAATAAATCTGCTCGACGAGTTAAAAGGTCACGTAAGTCTATCTAATTCAGCTTTCTCAAAGCAAACCCCTTTAGGTGACCCATTCTGGGATGGAAGTTTATTTACTGTCACCTGGCTTCACCTGGGTTTTTTTCACGTATTGAGATCCAATCACAATGCAGGAAAGAATCAAGATAAGCAGAGCACTAAACCGAGAGGGAAATGCAAAGAAGCGTGATGAGATGTTATTATCCAGATAACGTATCCGGATACAGATCACATGTTAACACCAGGCGTAAATGAGGTCAGAGAGAGTTTAGTCGTGGCGCTGTTGCATCTAGTTTGCATTACGTTCGGTTGAGCACGAGGTTAGATCAATAATGTAAGCTCGACTACAGCCGCTGTGATGTTATCCAGGTTGCTCACACATGAACAGACGACACACCGGCGCACACACACATATACATCTACACACACACAAACCGACGTAAACACAAGCCAAAGCAGATGTTCACACATTCAAACAAACGCTGTTTCCATTTCCTGTCTCAAGTTTATTCACTCGGTTAAATCAGCTTAATTCATATTTTCTTTTGTAATCAACTTACGCCAAAAATAATGCCAATCTGAATTTTAGTTTAACGTTGATTACGGCGCTTAAACTGCTAGTGATTGAGAATATTAACACAGTATTATTCTGGGGGTTCCTTTTGCTTTGTTTCAGTTTTATTTAGTTCATTTGTTGGATTAATAATTTATTTGATTGTTGTGTAACAGAATTTCAGTGTTATTTATTATTGATAACCCTGCTTTTGAATGACCAAATGCAAGACAGAAAATAAATAAACCAGTTTTCATTCTAGTGACACCTAAGAATTCACCTCACGCTGTAAAAAAAAAAACGAGGTACCTTCAGTCATATTGTGGCTTCAGAGTGTACCTTCAGATTGTAGATTGCCAATCCCTGGTAGTCATATGAGTGCTCGGAGCACAGCGTCACCCGACTGGACGGTTTGTCACCGCCATAGAAAACAATTGTGTCCAGAGGGCCTATTTCTACATCAAACTACCTCCCACAGGGACTGTTCAATCAGGGCTAAAACTACAGAAATAGGAAAACGCCGTACACTGTTGTTGCCCTTTAGACGGAAGAGGATCTAAATTTTTAATCATTGCCAAGCTTTGAATATCCCGACTGTTTTTATATAAAGATCAATTTGTTATTTCAAAGTTAACTTCATCAGTTTTTTTCCCAAAAAGCATAGTTTCCAAAGAGCTCACTGACCCATGAGTGGATACCAGCTGCTCCCTTTTTACCACATTTTAGAAAACGGCGATTTTATAAATAATCTGTTAAAACTCAAATTGCTTACAATTTTGGTGATGTTGCCTTGTTGGAAAATAGAAATACAACATTATCTGTTACACAGTGACCCTGAATTTGCACCGAACAAGGTACTTTAACACTGACAAGCAATTTTCCACAACCACAGACCCGGTCGGTATCTGACCATATCACTTTCTTCCAGTTGAGAACGCCATTCAAAAACTGCATTACATTTTTAGAGACATCTGCCATTTGGCCAGTGTAACTGAACTACAGCCTCCACAAAACACAGCTTTCATGAACCTGTGAATGCCAACCAAGCCTTTTTTTTTTTTTTTCACAGCATAAAAGCCTCCTACAAGTATGTGTCCATTTGAAAAGTGACTGTCGGCAGCTTTCCACCAAGAGTCCATATGGTCCCTGTATTTATGAGGTGATGAGCCCTGCTCCTGGGGTTCAGAGTGGTCATTATCTGGGGGATGCTCCAGCTCCAGTAGTTAAGGTCACCTGGTACACGCTGGATGTCCTCACACTCCTCCACCACAACTGGAGGATACTAAATGTATAATCATCTCTGAGTCCATAAAAGGCACGCTCTATCCAGACTGGCCATTATAGGAGCTTATTGTATGGTCCATCCTGGCTTTATATCCTGCTATTTCAGCAGACCAATCCCAAAAAGTACATCCTTCCTATGGTATTTTCTAACAGATAGCAGATGTAGCTGACTAGAGTGAAGGAAGGACTCTTAGTGGGCTCAGAGTTCACACTGTTAGAAAAACCAGTGTGCAGTTCTTCTGTTGTTATGAAACTAATGCTTGCTTTTGTTCCATTTTACAAATCAAATTTATCTGCTGTAAATAAATGCCAATTCAGTTCTAAATCTAGCAGTATTGGAAAAGCACAAAGCTCAAAAGGTATTGTATACTCCAAGAAAAGAATCCAGTTTTTACACGAGGTGAAATGAT
>NW_007578203.1:171153-182001 GCF_000690725.1 Stegastes partitus | reverse complement strand
TTAAAATAAGATCACCAAATTTGAGTAAGTGCATCTTTTTAACCGCAGCATTATGTCGACGAAAGATTTCTCGGGACAAGTAATCTTTTCTAGTTCACCAGAGTCAGACTTGGTGGCAGCACTTTCGCCATCATATTTCTTCCTTTACTCCAACACTCATTTGGGTTTGGACCTTCTTGCATATAATTTTGACTTCAACCTCTGCTCACAATCACTTTGAAGATATAATTGCAAAAAAAGTAATTTGCAAGGTTTTAAAAGGACGGTGACCCTGCTAAAACTAGGTACACCGGGAGTTGTTTGATTTAGATAGTCAGACTGCGAGGTCAGTGACCCCGTTTTAAATTAAAGCCCTTATGACTCATTGGTGATAATAGCCTGTTCAACAATTACACAGCAAAGCTCCTCTATGATAAAAAAATTTCATCTCCGTGTGTGTACCGAAAGCCCAACATAAACAACAGCAGGTATCATTAACATATGCAAACTCTCAGAGAGAATATGCAATTAATTGAATTGTGTGAACTGCAGAGCAAAGCTTATACTTAAACTGTATTAAATTAAACTAATCTGCATCCTTCATTTCAGCGCACATAGTAAGATCAGTATATCATTATGCTCAGGCTAAAACACGGGGGGGGGGAATAAACGCCAGAGATTTCTGTCACACGGCCTCAGAACGTCCCGCTCACGCAGCAGTCAGGTGGCGAAATTTGTTTCCACCTGCCAATAATATGTGGTCTGCCAGCTTTACTAATTGTACCGCTCCTCGCTAATATTTGGATTCATTTCCTTACAAATCCTAAGCTGTCTTCCCTCACATAAATCCTTAAAGAACTAGAAGTGGCAGCTGTATGCCTCCACCTGCTAGTCGAGTTGCGGTTTCCATCCATGTCTGTTCAGACTAAAGCTGATTCAGTAGATAACGTTCCAAATATAGATGCAGACTAGCTTCCAATTCTAAACCATGGATGTTTCATGTTTTTAGATCTATAGAATCACCACATTTTCAAGGTGGACACTCAAGGTTAGTGTCACCAGTTCAGCACCTGACCAAATGTGAAATATGGTCAGTCTCCCGTTCTGTCCCTGAGTTTTGGTGTTGAATAATGGCCAGAAAAGTGTTTTTGCAGAGATGTCACAGTGATGCTGCCCTTTGACCTTTCGGATATAAAATGTCATCACTTGCTCCCTTTGTCCTGCTGTACATTTGTGTGAGATTTCCTCACTCTTGGCGAATTAATTGTGTGCAAAAACTGGTTCTGTGAGCTCACAGTGACCTTGATCTTTGACCAATGCATCCCTGAGTTCAGGTGGATGTCTGTGAATTTCCCTCCATGTGTTCCTGATCTGTCACATTCACAGCATTAGGTTACAAGGACCTTGACCTCTGACCTCTTCGACCACCCAGCTCTAATCACTTTATCCTTGAATCCTTGTAGATGTTTGTGCCAAATCTTTTTTTTTTAAATTCCCTCTTGGTGTTTGAGGTATTACAATCATGAGACAGATGGACGGACAACCTGAAAACACACCTCTGGCCACAGCTGTCGCCAGCGCAGACGCACAGCAACAGATTTCCGTCTTCTGTTAGAAGCCACGCACACCAAAAATCAAGACGAAGTCTGGGAACAGCAGCATGCTATATTATGCTACATGTAATGGTTTAACCTTTATTTTATAACCGCGGTAACCCCTTTTAAGTTTCCTGCTCGCAGCAGATGAAGGAAATGGCAGATATATCTTACACAATGACACTTCTCGCCGCTTTTTACAGTTTGCGTGCCTTCCTGCTTCACACATTCTCTTCCTTTCCCCTTCTTGCTCTCAGCTTAGCAGCTTTAAGGCTTTTTTTTTTTTTTTTCTAGCAAAGCATGCTCTCTGGCTCTGAGCACTGGCATCTCTTGCATCGGTATGCAGCTCCCGTTCACACTGCTGATCCCTCTTTATGAGGACATGAGTTTCAGTGCTTTTATCCCCCACCTTCACTTGCAAATATGCCTGCATTCAGTATCTACACTCCAGCTTTAGAGACCTGTGGGAAGCCTTTAAAGAGGAAGTCAATAAAAGGGTATAAACATGCATGAGCTTAAGTTTGTGCTTTTTGTGTCTTCATTCTAAAGTTAGGTTTTTGGGATGGCATCTAACTCAAGTAGGTTCATAGAACAAAATCATTTTCTGGTTGTTTGATTGAAACAAAACGTGATTTTTCTTTTGTTTTGTTTTTTTCCTGCTCTTGTGCTGAACAGTTTCTTCTCCAGATAGAAGCGAAAAACATTTTCCAATATAACTGTTGCTCAGCTTGACATGAACAACCTCATGAGCAGTGATGTTGTCTTTTTAAATTATTTAAACGAAAGGTTAGGTTTACCGCTTAGCAGATGTGATTAACATATCAACATAACGTCAATGAGCAGAAACAGTTGATTGAACAACTGATTGTATTCATGTTATTAATAGTAAACATTGTGCACTGGTTTATGACTTATCTGCAGCTTTCACTGTAAACAAAAATACATTTTAAAACTAATCCTATATGGACTGTAGAGCATGTTTTGTGTGTTTTTGGAATACAGGTTTTAGTCCAACCAGACGCTTTCATATGTGGTAGTGAACCGTCATCTAGGCCCAACATATTTCATATGTAGGATCCTCCTATGTATTGATGTTGTTTGTTTTGTTCTTACAGTCAACAAGTAATTTAATGCGACTCATATGTCTCGCAGTGGAAACCGTGGAGATGCATGTTGCATGTTCTGCTGACAGTTGCAGTGTAAATTAGTTTGCTTCTAAGCAGTAGCAAGCCTGCTTAATGAAACTTTGACATTTTATTGCTGTAAGAAAGAAGACTTGTGCAGCTTTTTTATATATATATATATGCTCGCAGGCACCTAAATAGTCATCTTGCTTATCTTGCAATAACAACAAGAAAAAAAAAGCAACAACACATGAGAAAATGTCACATAATACTTCCTGACGTGAAGACATTTTTAATTAGAGGCCTCTTTGTTAAGTTTGCTTTTTACGCCGGCAAGTTTTTCTCAAGTTCCGAAGGCGTGAAGGAGTGAAGACACTAAATTGCCTCGCAACATGAACGATATTGTCGGTCAGCGTATGAGAGCCTCTGTGATGGACAGGTGACCTGCCCGGTGCACCCGTCTGTATTCTGCAAAATGTATGCTCGGATAGTCTACAGCTCCTCGTATACCCTGAGAGGGATTCAGCGAGCTGAGAATATGAATGGTTTTCATTTTGCCCCGACAAATGGTTACAAGCCCGTCTCACAAGTCAACAATCTGTCCTTAGCAGGTTTTCCCCTCTTTATCATTCTTATTTATTTGCAGGGTCTTTAATTTTGTATTGTGCACAAACCATATCAAATCATAAAGCCATAAAATGCAAAACGCCACCCTGGAATAAATAACTACATTTGCCATGATTTGCCGCTTACAAGTCTATGAAAATGTGTGACTTATTCCAGCAAGCTATCAAATTTCAAAAGATAGCGCAACAGAGTCTCCTTTATCTGGAGCTCAGACGTCCAGCCTGACTGCTCGACTGAGGGCCCTTTATGAGCACAGCAACTCAGTGATGCAAAATCCTACTGACTGTGTGAAACTGATGGACTTTCAGTGTTGATTTGAGAAAATGGAAACATTAAATCCTCAAAGTGCAGCGGACGCAGGCAATTTAAATGCACTTGCGCCTGCTGTATTGTTTACGTTTTTGAAAATGTACTTGGAGACGTATGGCTAAAGTTCACATAGTCTGCAAAAGGATGTTTTCAAGGAGGTGTCACGAGTAGAGATGAAATAATTCGAGGATTCACTGATTTGTCGACTGACACAAAGTGATGCTACTTTGCTAATTATTTGTTTCAGCTATTTTCAAGCAAAAAAAAAAAAGGAAAAAAAGCAAAACTTTTAATTGTTACTGCTTTTGATTTGCTATGTTTCTCTGTTTTACATCACTAGAAACTGGATGTCTTTGAGTTTGGACTGTTGATCAGAGAGCTCAGAAGACATCATCTTGTGCTGTGAGGAAATGTGTAGTTTTTTTATATATTTAGTACAATTAATCAGAAAATGAAACGAATCACTAGCTGCAGCCCCAATTAGAACACATTTCCACATCATATTTCACAGCTCATATGAATGACACAATATTTCAACACATTACAACAAATGACCTAAAATCATCACTCATAATAATTTTCCATTTTCAAAACACCAACAGCTACCACTTCAATATTTTTTCATTATTTCTATTATATCATTTTTCCAAAGCTGGAAAATATCTGCCTACTCAGTGTCAGTAGACATATGTGAAATAAAACGTACACTTCACTAAGCAAAGGCTCCCCAGCTTATTGTCCGCATTGTTTGTGCTCTCACAAATGACCCTGACATAACTCAAAACAAGCATGGTCACTTGTGGTCAGGTTTCCAGGTGTTTGGTTGCAGTGTGATGCCTCAGACAGTCCATCATTCTTTTTGGAAGCCTCCCAACAATTCACAGCAGAAGCCAAAAAGGACATCTATTATAGGAAGCACATCATGATGCTCCACACATCCTACAGTTTACATTCAGCTCTGAACGTCTTTGCCACTTGCATTTCTGCACTATTTAAAAAAAAAAAATCTGTGCTAATAATACAAAAAAACAAGCTTGTCCAAAGACAGCAGAAAACAAAGGTGGCTCAACCTCTGGGTAGTGCAACATCCACGGTCATTTCTGAACAAAAAATATTAACTTTGCTCATAGAGACTGCAGCAAAAGGAGAAAAGGGGAGATCATCACACAGGGTAAATGAGATTCACAGGCTCATCCAAAGTCGGGCACAAAGCCCACTTCAACAGAGATGAGGGCCAAGAGAGATTGGTAAAGGTCAACACTGCAAATGGGCATAAAATGAAGTATAGGCTTCATTTCAGGCACAATACCGAAATGTGGGGAATGCATAAACCTCTCGCAGAGCAGACGCCTACCACCTTTCCAACAGCACAGTGGCAACTCATTCATCAAAAATTCAACAAGACTTTAGTTTCATTCCAATCTCCAAATAGTGGTTGACATAGATTTATTCAGGTAAAAAAAAAACACCTCTTTTTTTTCTTTCTGCAAGTAGAACATGTAGTTCTCCAGATAAAGGGTTAAATGAAGATTCTGTAAAGTAATTATAAATAACAGAGTTTATTCTTTTCTGCAATCAGTTCTTCTGTATGTTGAGGATTCTTCACCTTGTAATGGTGAATTAAATTATGTTTTCACCACAAAAATAGTATAAAATTTCGCAGCATTGAGGCGTATTAGCTTTCAGTAAGAGACGGTGAATTTCATTTTGAACATAAAGTGGGTTTAAATGAAAAACTGCATAAAAAGACAAAGTGTAGCCTCCAGTTTTGAAAAGTGCTTTTTTAAACTTCTAAATTTGTTTGACAGTTGCGTTGCATTGCGTGGAAAGTTGCAATTATGTGCATTACAAACTTCCAACCATTTCATTCTCATGCTCAACGTGGTTGCAAACGATAATATAAAATCCTATCCCAGCTATGAAGTCAGCCTCATGCAGGTATAAATCAGCTGCTGTAAGGTGACGTAACGCTTCTAATGCTGTCTGGGTCCCAGCTTTAGCAGCAAGCAGGTAATGTTGAGATACATCGACTCAGCTGTTTGAGATCTTAGGACTGCATGTAAATTGGGTTTTAAGTCGAAGTCCCCTTTAAGATCTGCGAACAGAGACGCCTCTTCAGGAGCCTGAGATTGATGTAAGCGCTGCTTTAACCACTTTTCAGCGTGACCAATTGTGGTATTTAAGTTATCATAAGTATCTTGAGACAGACTTCTTGGCAAGCAGAACAAAATCTTTTCACCTTTTTCATTCAAATGCAGGTCAAAATAATTTTTAATAGTGTAATTGCCCTTACAGTCTATCAGCTTCATTGCTAAGCTTATACCACTCCGAGGGGGCACGGTGTGTTAAAAGTGCCATGACAAAGAGCATGGCAAAGGGAGACTGACAGCACGCGGCATATAGTTGAGGCAGCGAGCAGCTAATCTTAAAGCCCCTTCCCCACTTGTCTGAGCACATTTGCCTCTGGCTTGAGGCTTATCCCTACAGATGTATATCTGTCAACAGAAAGCAAGCAGGGCAGCAGTGGCTCTTTTAGAGCACATTTGTCCCCTTTACTGGATTATCATTTGAGGTGGTATACAGCACAGCGCCAGAGCCAGCGCTTGGCAGCTGGGAGACATTCTGCGGGGATAAGCTAACCCTCAGCGGTGGGGAACGGGTATCCTTGAATGTAAACCACCTTCCTCTGCCATACCTTGCCTTCAGCTCAGCCAGCTTATTCCTGCTGACTGATTATTCCAACCCACAGGAGAGGCGCCCATGCATACATCTCAGAGGCTCCCTGTGTCTCACAGTGTGTGACATTTTGGGGTTCACTTTTGCTCGGGTCCAATATGTATTCATTTCAAGAGATTTTCAATACACCCAGATCCAAGCTGAAACAGAACTCAATTTTCCCCAAAAAAGAAATGAGAAGTGGTGCAGCAACTGCCATCCTATAGTACACTCGAAATGACAAATCGACTGTGCAGACGGGACAGTTATTCATATCCATGTCCACTGGTGGAGCATTGAAAGCTGCTGCTGGAATCACACATTCTAATGGTGGAAAGGACGACTCCTCGCTGAATTCTGTAATCGGTCACAAAATGTCAACCCCAAACAGCTGCGGAAGGATGCTAGGAGGAGACAGTTTGGCGCTTCTTGTTTTTCTAAACCTCTTTAATTTAAACTCTAATGTGTAGAGTTTTGTTTTCATATATAATAAATATTTTTACATAATGACGGTGTTGCGGGTGTGTGAGGGGTCACATGTACACTGATCAGAATATTTAAATAATAGGAAATGATTCTGTTTATATCACATGTCTGCTGGAATTTTCATCTAGATAAGTGCAAATGAAAGCATTTAAATAAGGACGTGTTTTACCATATAAAATGTAATGTATGCATTATTATGCATGCATGTATGGAGCATAGCATAATTTCTGAAAGAGCATTGTATTGGATTTTCAGCACATCTGTGTTTGCGTTTCTGCAAAAGAATGCAAATATAAGCGTTGCAATATTGCATGAATGTAATTACTGAATCATAATACAATGGCTGCAAATCACCAAAATGCAGTTTCAGACACATTATGGCTACACGAGGATCTAATGGTCATCCGTGTGTTCTGGGATCCAGTCTGGTGTTATGCAGTTTGACATTTCCTAAGATATTCGTTTTTAGTCGTAACTTTTTTATTAACTGCTCTATAACATTTAATCTCGTACATTTGCATGAAGTGACAACCTCTTCTATTGTTCCTTTAATATTCACAATAGGGGTCCTAACCCTCCGAAATGGATGGTTCTGCTCCTACACCAATATTTAAAGGAAATATCAAACTCTTTACAAGATGGTTTTGCATATTTAATGACTAGCCTCAATTCCCTCCCTAATCAGGGGGAGAAATTTTTCATTTGCATTATGAAGGAATTATTCATTCTCAACCTCCTTGTCGCTCTTTGTCTGTAGTTTTGATGTCTGTGGTTTTGATACAAGATTAAATCCTTGAAAAAAAAAAGAAAGGGAGCTACTTTCATTTATTCTTCGCTTTGCCCTCATTACTGCCCCCACACATTATGGTCAAACACACACCAACGTTCAAATGTCACCTGCAGGCTGTACTTGCCAAATTGTCTGATGAGATAAGAAATGATGAAAGACTCCATGCTCAAACAAAAGAAAAGTTCCCTTGGTGGTATGGGAGCTTTTTGGCGCTCCGTAAGAAATGAAAGTGATGAAACACTTTAGAAGGAATGTCAGACCGAAGCAGAGACGCTGTGGCCAACAAAGAAACACGCAAATCACAAAACTTACATCGATGACACGACTTGCTCACAGGTCTGCAGAAGAGACTAAGTATAGCTGCGCCACATGGCTAATTAGCATTACTAGCCTGCCTGCCATCTTACCTGATAACTGTCTCTGACAAGTCTGTCTGGTGTCTTCATTAGCTGCCTTTGGTGAAACACGTTGTGATGGCATAATGATACACCAACACTTCACAGAGTGACACAAGTTCCCACCGGTGCACATACGGGGGCAACGGCACCTCTCGCTCGGAGGCGGCGGCACAGGAGGCGAGGCGCACAATAAACAGGCTGCAATGGATATGCATTACCTCTGCATGAGAATTAATATATTCCATCACGCAAGCACATTAAACATTTGGACAGCATAGCCCTCCATAGGCTGCAGTTATAAATGAGAGGCCAGCAATGCATTTAAGCAAAATACTAATAGTGTAGTTGTTCTAAGAAGGATGAGTCTGCATGAAATGACTCTCGACATTATGGAGCATGAACAGAGCTGCTGAGGCTGAAGTCTTGTCTACAGAACCACTGCAGTGTGTGATGCGGTGCACTGCAATTTAACTGTCGATTAGGCCGTGATCACACAGAAGATGCTGCACCTTATTACCTACGCCGAGGAGGTTATGTTTTCAGTTCCATCTGTTTGTTTGCCTGTTAGAGAGCATGATCTCTCCAAAATTGTGCACAGACTTCAGAGAAATGTGGTGAAAGGTTAAGCCGCGGCCTAGCGCAGGACCACATCTCATCACACGTCAGCTGTTTTTTTTTTTTTTATTAAGAATTGGCTGTTAACACTCAAGTTTTTTGAATATCTGCCACAAACTACAACCGATGGCAAAATACTGCTCTTTTTTTGTATGTGGCACGATCTTGTCTTTTTTTATTTTACAGCAGATCCTGCTCCCAATGCAAATTTAAAATTTCTGATCATTTTGAGAGAACACTTGAGTGACTGCGCTGCCTTTCTGTTCTTTGTTTCATTCATTGTTTGACTCCTAGGATCTCTACAGCGTAATTTTTTATTCTTTTTTTTTATGTTTTAGACTTTTGGGTCACTGGCCTGGGCATTTCATGTCTAAACTTAGGCCTCAAAGCATAAATATTTAAAGTAGCCCTTGAAGTGGGCACTATCTTAGCAGGGCTCTTGGACAAGATGATAAAACTCTCTGTGCCCTATTCTCTCTGTCTGTTCATGAACCCAAATCTGTTGCAAAGTGGGTTAGCTTTCTGTTGCATGTTTTTACTCTAAAACTAAAAGCTTGATAGTGGACGATCACGTGCTCGTTCTTACACCTTTGCAGCTTGTTAAAGTACTCATAGATGGGCTCTTAAGGAGGAAAAGCATTGCTCTGACCACTACCGTTGAAATCCCAATATAACAAAGTAAGCACACTGGCTTTGAGTAATTAGTTGTTGAAATCCATAAACTACAATGTCCACTGCGTAAGCCTGCGATAATGAAATATTCCAATTAGGATTTCTGGCATTAATCTCAAATTTTAACGCCATAATTTGCATCTGACATTTAAATATAAATATTTTTTTTAACATTCATGAGTTCGAGCATCCAGGCAGGTCCAAACCAGCTATACCAGTGATTTTCCATTTAGCCATAATTCACATGGAATTACTTCCAAGCATTTTCCAAAGCATAAAATACGTTTTTTAGATTGAATCCCTACTTTCCAAGCAGCAACTGTTTCATTCCTTCTTGTACAAATTTTTTTCCGCAGGAATTTGAAACTTGCTTAAGAAAGAAAACCCATGACCCGAACTATCGCGTCATCTTATTTGTTCTTGTGTGGTCTTGTTGTTTCGGGAAACTCTTCTGTTTGGATGTGCTCAAGGTGTACTGCCAACAATCTTTACAGAAGGTGCTATAAAATTCATTTTGCATCCTTTTTTGCCATGATGTTTTCTTTCAGTGGTATAGATTTGAACTCATGAATGCTATGCTTTTTGGAGGCCAACTCTCAAATCCCAGATATCAGAGGATCCTTGAATGCACCGTGAAGGGAAGGTTTCCACAATAGCTGCTGGTTGCAGGTGCAATAGCAAGCAACAATACGGGAAAAAAAGGGTTCATTTTCATACTACATTGACTTGAACTGATGACAATGGCTGCCCACACAATAAAAAAAATCGTTTGTTTTTTCAATAACACTGTAAATTAGCAGTTAGTAACACTACACAGATTGTAGTTAATGAAGTACAAAACGTGCAAAAATCACACATGGCCATTTAACTCCAATCACAATCCTCTCCAAAGGGGGGTGGGGGGGATGTCTTGAGGGAGCATAGTGGGAGGCGGATGTGGCTGGAATATGTCATCAGACCACAGCTGTATATATACCACATGATGGCATCTTGAGTTGGAGGAAAGCTCAGTGAGATGAAGCAAACATGTGGAGAGGAGACTCACTGAAGGGGAAAGAAAAAGAAAAAAAAACAGCAAGAATGCCAAAGGCAACACGCATCAATGCCAAATAAATAAATATTTTGTAATTTAAAGAGAAATTTACAAGTCAGCCTCATGAGATTTATTCAATCACCGCTGCTTACCATTTGAGTGAAACCGAGCCCGGGCCGAGGGTTTTCTTGAACACATACAGACACTTGGGCTAAAAATATTTGACATTCCAGATACTGAAATCTCATCTGAGCGCTGATTTTTTTTTTTTAATGCCATGATGCAATGTGGAAATCTCACGAGTTGACTCTCAGATATTGATATGATGGTCTGAGATCATTGATGGGCCTCCTCAATAGAAACGGATCAATCATTAGAATAATGGAAAACCACTGAAACTCCAGTTTTATGGACATGATCGCTCTGGTCATTATTATTGTTAATGAACTGACAATGTCATCAGTGAGGAGGGGGGCAGAATTTTATTAAACTGGAGGTGGGTGGG
>NW_007578203.1:147780-171098 GCF_000690725.1 Stegastes partitus | reverse complement strand
CTCAGCCCTTCCGGTAGGCGTTATGCGCACTGGTCGCCTATAGGGCGGTGGCTGCGCAAGCATGTCCAAGAGCGGGACGGTCTGTGGGGAGTTGGGGGGGGGGACTTGTCATGAGGAGACACCGATGCCTCGCTGCAGAGGAGCATCACACAACCTCACCTGCGTCCCTCAGCTGCCCAACTTTGAATGAGTGACTACGCGGCTGAATGCATAGCAGCACTCCTGGAGAACACACACACACACACAAGCACAAACGCAGACACTATTGTGCCTATACACTTAACACAGTGCGCACACCGGCTGAGATGGAAGACAAAAGCTCAACTCAAATGCAGCCATTGCTATACGGAAGACTTCTTCTTGTCACCTCACTGATGTTACAGCGATGTTTGAAACGACTCAGCAACGATTCGCTCAATGACACCGGACTCATCCAAAGACGCACGGCGGCAGCGGCTGTCACCTTTCGTGCCTCGGTGTCAGCTTCAGGGGGGACAAGAGAATAAACTGGACCAGAAACCGCACATTCACCCGCAGCCTGGTCATCTGATTATTTGCGATTATCTGTCACTTCACCCCAAAGCGATGAGGGGTGCAAAATCCAAGTTGCCTCACACACAAAAAAAACTTGTGCAGCCGCATTCTGCTGCTCATTGCGCTGCACAATTTCAACTTCCAGGCATTCCAGCACACTCGGGCTCTGACAAGCCAGACAACGACAGCCGTCCTGCAGCCCCCCCATAAAAAAAAAAAAAAAACTGCTGCGCAAACACACATCGCTTTAAAGGAAAATCGCCTCTCTGTCCACACTTGCACTCACGTGCGACATGATCACATTCTGATCTTTCCACTCCACGCAGCTCCCCCGCCGCCTCCCCGCACACCACGCCCGTCTATAACAGCAACATCCAGCTCACCTTTAAAGACGTTTGCACACAGGCTGTAGAGGATGAAGATCAAGTGCTGCTTGACAATCATATTCTTCTCTTTCTTTTTTCCTCTCTCTCCCTTTCACAATTTCACGACCAACACTCCACTCGCGATTGACTCTGGTCTGTTTTTTTTTTCTCTCTCCTCCTCTCTTTATCTCTCCTCTTGTCAAGATGGACTTATCCAGGTGAACGGCGCAGTTTCTGACTGACCGGAGTTACATTGATGAACTCTGCCTCCTTTTTTTTTCTCTCCTTTCTTTTTTTTTTTTTTTTTTCAGAGGAGTCCCTGTGTGCTTTTTCGCAGATCAGGGGGCAGTGATCACTGTGGTGAAGCAGGACGGCAGAGAAGCTCGTCGGCAAAGTGCAGCTCCTGCCTCCCTTTATTGCCTTTCTCTTTGACTCGCTGCAGAGAGCAAGAGTCCCGCCCACGCTTTTTGACTAATGAAGACGATTCACCAATGGAGAACACCTAGAAATAGTTCTGATCTCTGGTAAAACTGTCAAAACAATTGCACCGTGGAACAGTTACCTTCTTGCATCAGTAATCCTGTGATCAGTTTTGGTGATTTTTTTTTTTTTTTTTTGCAAATGTCAGAGCATGACAGTAACCCCTCTGCAGGAATATGCTCATAGTTCCAATCGCAAAAAAAAAAAAGCACAATATAATCATATGATATGGAGCACCACTATGGCTCTAAAGCACGGTCCTGATGATGAGGATCCCTCCTCCATGTGTGAGTCGCAGCTACAAGAAATCACCATGCCAGTGATTTAATGTATTAAAATCAGCCCACAGCCAGCAGAGTTAATTTAACATTTTTAGACAGTTCTAAACAGCTACCCCAGAGCCACAGCAGCTTTATGAGCAGAGAAACAAGCCTGCAGTCAACACCAGACAGCTCAAAATAACTGCCACTGCAAAATCGACACATATTATCACTTGGGAATTTTTTTTTTGCATTGTGCATTGAGTGGGTGAGATACAATGAAAAAGGACAGCAATGCAGCGGGTGTAATAAAAAGTAAAGACCCGCCCCGCGTCGTGTGAGGAGGCAGTTTGCTTTTCCCAAAGGTTGCGACCCGGTGTCTGGGTGCGTGTCGGGAATCGGTGCACAGGCACAGGGGAGGTTAATGGGCTCCTGGACATCCCTCTTCCTTCAAAGGTTTCCTATGAGTGGTGCAGAGAAGCGAGTGTGACCATCCCTAAAGACAGAGGTGTGTGTGTGTCGGGGGGTGGGGGGGGAAATGGCAGGCTCCAGCCAGGGATCGTTTTCTAAGCCGATCGCAAGGATTTTACACATGGTTTAACATGCTGCTGGGCGAATTTGGTTCAATTTTGCACTGTGGCCTTCCACGCCACTCCCACTTCAAATCAAATTGCTGACCTGGCCATACCACCTGAGTAAAGCTGCTGCTGCGCTAAAAATATAGTCCAGGTCTTTTTTTGAGTCTTTTCTCTCAGTAGGGATAAATGGAAATGACACATGAAGCTCCGAAATTCATTATCCAAACAAGCAATCAGTGGGATCACTAATTTTCATTGTCAAACAAGAAATTAACCTGGTGGGTTTTTTGTTTTTTTAATCTAATCCGTTACAGCTTTTGATTACAATAGGTCGAATGGGAACGTTTTACCAAGATGTGCCTCTCGTTCAGTTTTGTATGCTGATGCTGCGTTTTAGCCTTTTAACTTGGAAACATCTCTGATCCCCGCGGAACCATTGATGCCTTTCTGAACTGTAAACCTTGAAGGACTGAGTGCTCTTGTGTGACACACATTCTCTATACAGCTCACTTATAATTCCGAGCAGAACTATACAAAGCCAATTACCATGAGGATGGTGGTAAAGAATCAATCCCATGTGTCCTGAAGGTCAATTCCTCGTCATTTCATTAGATCTTCGAGAGAAGAATTCTACTCATGCACCTTTTAAACAGCGAGAATTTATTGACCATGTGGGTTCAGCAGAAAAAGCACGGGATGCTGACACAGATCTGTAATGCAGAGGAGCGCGATCATCTCTGGGGTATTGTAATGCATACATTGGGTGCTTTGTGTTATTTTAAATGCCCAGTTGTGTATACTGTCGGCTTTAACAAGGTCACCGAAAGCTACTTGTTATGACACAATGCAATTTAAAAGGGGCTTCATTTCAAGTTCAAGCATGCAAAGTCCACAGGAGAAATAAAAACAAAAGGGAAAAGACTAAAAGTTTCGACGGAGATGAATTACATTAATATGCATTAACCTGTCACTGATAGCATTTAATCCTCCTCGCTGATCGGAAAACAACTAATCCAGACACACTCCGTGCACAAAGGACATGAAAGCAGTCGTGGAGACTGAATGCTTTATGTAAATGGTTCATTCTGGGTGATGAAGTGCTGAACCCGGGATCAGGACGTGGACTGTGTCAGTCCTTTTGTCATTGGAGCAATAAATATCGCACTAGTCTACAAAAATCCAGATAAAAGAGGAAACATTTTGGATATAAGTTTGAATATAATATTTCATAATCCAGTGTGTCAGACAAATACATGTTGTTGTTTTTCCCCCCTGTCAGTGCTCAACTGGGAAATAACAGCTGCTCTCTCAAGCTTTGTATAGCTTGAAATTAAACAGCGTGCTACAATGAGAGCTTTATGTTCTTTGTGTCTTTTTCTTATCCCTCTAAGAATATTTGCTGTTGATGGCTGCTGGGAATAACATCCCATATGTTTATTGCCTTATTGATGGGACAGTGAAATGTGCAACATTTGATAATGGGTTTCCTGCAGCAGGCAAACAACATGCAAGTCAGCACGCTATTAAAAATGTCATTACACGTGGCTGAATTAGAAGTAATTACTACAGTGTCTTGTCAGGAGATAGCGCGATTGTTAGACAGTTCAGATTACCAATAAAAGCAAAAGCATAGATTGATCTGATCGGCTATCTAACCGGACAACGCAACCAGCTAAAGGCGCAAGTATTGACAATTAAATTACAAGCAATTCAGCTTCATGTCGCCACAGCTATGAAGAAAAAGTAATAATTTTAGATCTTTAATATGTGAAAGCAGTTTTATCAGACATGGAAATCATTAGCACTTGCTCTACTTTTTTTTTTTTTTTTTTGAAAATAAAGATACAAATTCCCCTGGGTGAATTTAGATTTTCAGAAAGCTTAATGTGGTTTGCCTGTTGGTCATTATTAAACTTTCTAGTGATATTAATTAGTGAGGCAGAACTTCCACAGTGCACCAGCATCACATGCCACAGAACCCACAGAATGAAGAGATTTGCATCAGTGTCTCTGCTTTTTAACCAAAATCTAACATGTCAGGCTTAATTTATCCGGAGGGCTGTGCTTCTTTGATGTATGTGAATTCATGGCTACATGTGAGTCACTCACAATCATGTTTGCTAAGCAAGCCTTAAACAAGATTGGTCAGTTATTTTTGTAAATGCTATCCAGCAGTGGGTTTCATACTCAAAGGCTTTTTGTTTTTTGTTTTTCCAGAGAATGTCCCACTCTGCTCTTTTTCATTACTGAATGCCGGTTTAATCTGCTGGCAGTCTATGGGGCAGTTGCAGGCTGCAGAATATATTGGATTTAAATATTGTTTTCACTCGGGCAAACATTTTATAATTCTAGACTGGATTTTAGACATCTGTGAAATCACAAAATACCTCGGAAGATGCTATCCGTTCCTGGATACCAGATAAAAATAACAGTTTATTTTTTTTCCCTAAGGTTTGCGTAGGATGATAGAATCACAAATAACATAGGGAGCGCAAATGGCTATTGGATTTGATTGCAATAGACTGTAGGTGGTTCTCTGTTCTGGTGCAGTACAAGGAACAGGTTTTTAGACATCAGACAAATGTAGCTCTAAAAATCATGATTTAACTTGGTGTTTGACCTCAGCACTGCTTACCTATGCAATACATTTCCAGCTGAAATTTGAGTCAGCTCAGTATATACTGTACAGGTCACTGAGGGTCAAGATCAGAACCAAAGGCCGAAATGTACCGCATTTCTGCAGAGCAGCCCTGGAATACAGGCTGACATAAAAGCACCAGTTCTATGTGTTACCCTGAAAAGTTATCCAGGTAACTCAGTGAGCTGAAACAGGCCTCGGGACAACCATGTTCTACATTCAGACTATTTAACCTCAGGTACGTTCTGCCCCTCCAGACTGCTGAACATATGAATCAACAAACTTCAACGTAAAACCTTGAACAGGATTTTAATATGTAATGAAAGCTGAGATTTTTCTTAGAACGTGCACGAGTGTAAACATTTACACATTATTCCCTAAAAGCCCTATTATCCAACATGCCCACAAATTTCAAGTAAACCGATATATATATCACTTGTTTTTCTACAGTACGAATGCTTAAAGTGAAATAGCTCAGCCCTGCTCAGTGTGGGAGTGCTTACAAGAATCCCCAGCACAGCAACACCGTACACTGCTGTATTACTTACATCACAAAATGACCGGGCAGAACCTCAGCCCGGATCATTAATTGCAAATGAAATGTTAAATAAACATGGTGACACAACGGACCCCCATCGTATTTTCTGCTGAAACCTCCGCTGAAAGATGAGTCATCTTTGAGCTTGCAGAGGTTCATGGTAATTACTGTATCATTACTGCACATCTCCAAGACTGTGGAGCTGTTGTAATTGAATCAATACTGGCCTTTTGTCTTAACTTTACAATCCAAGGATCTTTTCAAGGGCACACGGCGGCCCTGTGGGACCGGAACGGAGGCATATTCAAGCAGACGCTCCCCTCTCCGTCTCTCCATCCATGCCGATACAAACAAAACCTAGTGCCCTATGCAGAGTGAAGTGCTTTGTGTTAGGGCTCACGTCCACGATAGCCCACGGCAGCTGGTGTTCTCACAGACCACTGCATGGAAAATGGGCTGATTTTAGGATTTAGCTGCCCGTGGTGGATTTCTCACTCGCTGCTTATTGGGGCCAGAATCACTTTGTTATGGACTTGCGCAAGATTAACACCAAGGTTTCAAGTCCCCGGTCTCGGTTTTGTTAACATGCTGGTCAGTGCTGCTGTGGTTTACCGTAATTACGCTGCTGTGACAAAAGCAGCATCATTAGTAAACAGCTGTTTAATATATTTGCATTTAAAGTGAAGATGCGAGCTCAGATACATCTGTTGTGGTGATAGTTACAATGCCTGGGAGAAAATAGCATGTCACTTTCAACGTCAGTGTCACTGCAGCGTATACATCAAAGTAGGTCAACGTTCAGCAGCTATAGCATAAACCTAAACGATGCTGATATGATGATTAAATCTGTCAAATATGTTGATGTATTACATATGAATATATGAAGCCTAAACAGCGCCATCAATCAAGAAAAAGCACCACATCTGGCGGCTTTTATTCATTATACAACCAATGAGAAACAACGAGCAGCAAGTTTTGGAGGCGGCTTCTTTAGCAGTCTCACACGTTACCAAAAGTTTTGATACTTGGATAGCTGTGTTATACACAGAATTATGATGCCAGTGTCTCATAGCTCATCAGCACTCTCGGCACCTCCTTTGCTTATCTTTGCATAACTACACATCCTGGTCATGTTTCCTTTCTCCTCCTGACCATCTGTTCCCTGCTGCCAATCTTCTGAACGTGCCAGCTTCTGCCTCTACATCCTCTCCCTACTGAGTAAATCTTAGTATTGATATCATATTCTCCCTCTGCACTTCTCTTTCTGTTTCCGTCTTTTCTCACGCGGAAGTATGAAGAAATGATAAACCTGCCAAACAGTCTCGATACTTCTCGGACCTGTTATAAATTAGAAAACCTATAGATTAAACTTGTTATTATTAGACCTAGCGATCATTTTGAAAAACTACAGTTTGCATTTAAAGAAGCACACCAAACTATTTCATCACTTTAATGAGTGAGCTTATATTTTTATGGCTGTGATTTAACAGGAAGTCCTCTGAAAGATAAATCTGCAACAAAGTAGGAAAAGGCTCAGCGGCTTGCTTTTCTTTTCTTTTCTTTTATTGTGCTACTGAGCAATCTAATGTCGAGAGAGAAAATAAGAAACATAACTAAATCCCACCACGACTCAAAGCCCTTATGTTTCTCATAACTGTGCTACCAGCAATTATCAAGTCCTCATGTGTCACCTCGACATCAGTTAAGAACAGATTTCTCTCTCTGCAAGTCAAATATTCATCATCAGCCGAATTTGCATGTGCAAAGAAGATCGTCTGTTGTCTAATTTGAACCGCAACCTTATTTTCTCCCACAATACAACACTGTACTTGTTCCGTGACACGTCTTTACACTCGCCGCATCCTCCTGGAGCCGGTGGCTGGCATCCACTCTAGTGTATTAAGAACTCCACTGCTTACCTCAGGCTTTTAAAGGAATGACTAATACACTCTTTGCAAACCATTGAAAGACTGCTGTAAAACATCTCAACCTAAACAGAGTGACGCATGTGGGCGCAGTAACAAACTGGGATCAACACATTTTTACAGAGGTCTGCTTATTTTTATTTTATTTTTTTTTTCCCCTCTCTCACCACGATCAGTAGCAAATTACAGTGTTTGGAAAAAGGTTTTCTAAATGTAAGCATTGGACGTATAGAAGCTACCACCAAGAGAAAATAAACACTTTTATAAGTTTTGTTTTGGCGAAAAAAAAGTGGAATTCCGTCGGTGCATTATGCATAACTAATACATAATTCATACATGAATGAAAATTTCATCAAGGAAACATGATGACTGAGGTACACGCAATTAGAAGCTTTGCTCACATCAAAGTAAAATAAACTGATATAAATAAGTGATGGTATGTAAGGAAATGCATTCAGGCTAATAGATGCTCCATGAGAATCCAGAGTTGTATAATGATGTTTTTGGTCAAGCGAACTACCCCACTGACAATTTAATACACTATATAACAGCCTGCTGATGTTTGATTTTTTTTTTTTTTTTACACTTGTCCAGAATTTGAAAGTGTATTCGTGTTTTAGCTTTTTCTAACTTTGAGATGTGTTGCTCAAATAGGTCGCCAGACCTCAACAGGATTATTAGAGTTGTGCTGTATGCTGACTATTGCTCCTCTATTTGCAGATGTTGTGCCAGATCCATACAGGAGGCATCGACGCCAGCACTTGGAGGGAAAGATGGTGTTCTGCCAGGCCCAGGCCTCATCAAGAATCACCCAGTGACAGCAATGACCTACACTTCAGATTCAAGTTCGTCTTCTAGTTTTATGTCCCCCCGTATATAGACATTAACCTTTATTATATTTTGGTGCCGAATATATTACATACACTAAAAATTTTATACTTTACAGTACGGCTGTACAACGTCGCCGCACAATTACTTTGGTCCAATCAATACAACCTTTTCTGAACACCTCTTTCAGTGATCCATTTGCAATTTCACTTCTTTCACTTTCACAAAGACATCTGGTTTGGAGGTGAATTAGCCTTTTCAGCTAATGGCTAATTCACCTCTAGAGTCTATTAGTGGGGTGCACTACCTGCTGTTTCTCAAACTGTGCTGCTAATTTTAGATGACTCTCTAGTCGCTGTACATGTAAAACAAGGTGAACCACAAAAACAAAAGCATACTTAGCATAAAGCCGGAATTTTCAGTGCTGCACAGAGACAATGGAGGGATTTTTAATGTCACACATTGTCTAGATTTTCCAATTTGTAATTTTCATGCAGTTAATTTTTTTCACATTAAAGCACCAGAAAACAAAACTAGCCTTGCAGATAATAATAATTTCCCCCGAGTATTACCAACCCCTAACACTGAAAGACAAAAAAAAAAAACTTGATTAGTTCTCCTGTGATTTTTGTGCTGCTCTGATATATCTCATTTACTGGATGAATATTCCAAAAACCATTCCTATAAAACTTTTGATTCCAGCAGTTTCCTTTGACACATCTCATGTGCTCTTTTTTTGCCGGTAGATTTTTGATTGATTTCTCCAAATGAAATGTCAACATGTCATGGATCAAACCAATTTCTCTATGTTGCTATTGTTGCCTGGAAAATTGGGAAGGAATTCACCTGACAAAAAAAAAGGAATGTATTTTTGCGCAAGGGGTGAGGCAATACATCAAAATGCTGTGATTCCTTTGCCAGACAGAAAGCAAACACTGATGTTAGTTTCAGCATGCACAGCATTTCATTTCGCCAAGGAATTTGTCAATTATCTCAATACACCCTCTCTGTCTGTGCATGCAGGGTGAGATTCACGGTATCGACTATTATGAGCCAGAAATCTGTTGTTTTCTGTGAGGTACATAGCAATGAGCCGCTTCCAACTGTGCTTAAGTTTTTTCAGATTTAGCCAACGGAAATGAAATGCGCCCTGTATCGCTTTGAATGCAATTCATTTGAAATGAGGAATAATTCAGGTGCTATAAACTATAATAAATCTAATCGTCTCATGCAACGCTGCAGTAAAGGAGGGGAGGATGCTGGTTACAGCCACTAAATCTACTGCTCTTCCCCCAATCAATTAGATCTGTGAAATCCATTTCTCTTTGCATGTTTGCTCTTGTTTGCAATAATTACAACCTCCACCCCAAACAGGCATGATAAACACCCCCTGATTTAGAAGTGTTTATTCAGATCGGCGGGACCTGCTGCTTGTCTTGCTGTTTATAAACCGTGGAAATCTACAGGGATTACACAGGCTCATCACCATCTGTGGCATTACTCCAAAACAGGTCTGCACTGAGAAGAGCCCTATCGGGGCACTGAGAGGAGGAGGCAAAGGCAGACTGACATATAATGGGCTGCTCTCACCTCATCTGCAGAACAATGTCATCGCCATTATGGGCTGTTAGTAGAAAGTCACACACACACACACACACACACATGCACACACACACTCATGCACACACTATATTTCTAATATTTTCCTTATATATCCTTAAAAAGAAGAAGAAATTTGATTTATTCTTGTGCAGTGAGACTTTCTATTGTTGGTGAGCGTAACAAAAAAAAAAACATAGTAAATGTTTCAAAACCCTCTTGTCTGTTTTATCAAAGCCAATTGTTCTGCTGGAACGACTGCGACCCAGAGGAATTTCACATACAAAACGCAACCCAGAACAACAAGACTTCAGGATACTTGCTGCATCACAACACATCAGACAGCGATCTTCTTGTAGCGGTTTGTAAGAGAAGCTTTTTAAAGGTCTGCTACATAACTTGATTAGGTTTTGACTGACAGCTGTCACAAATCAGACTCATTATGATTGACAAACACTGTCAACACATCTGACAGCGACAACATCTGAGAGTGACAACTTTGGTCACATTTAGAAAAAAAAACCCCCGACAATAATAGAACATTTTTGTAACGCAGGTGCTCCTCTCAGGTATAAAACTAGACGTCGATACCAACTTCTAGCTCATTTTGGCCTCAGAGTGAGGTTTACTGATAAACTGGCACACGGATATGTGCATGTGCGCCCAAAGTGGTAATTGCGACGGTGTGCAACCTGCATAATGATGGAATGCAAATGTAACATTAAGAGCACTATAGATATTCCTGTGATCTCTCGCTGGCAGACTGTATACAGAGTGAACTTGTTTGCAGCGCGTCTAACAGCTTCAAATTAAAGACGAAAATTAGCCAAATGAAACGGCCTCACTTAACTCACTTTCGGCACAAAGCAGATACAAATGCGGATTCCTGAGACGAACTTGTAGCATCCATACATACATATATATCCACACTGAAACACACACGGAGCTGCTTATTTATAACCATGAGCCATTTTCCTATATATCAGATACGACAGGTCTTTTCACCTGTGCTCTTAATTTGTCCCAAATTTTCATAATTAACTATTTATTTCATCTTAATCCTAGTTTTTAGGGGGCTAATTTGGTTAAGCAGGTCCCATAGATAAGCCTGTCAATAGTGTATTACTGTGTACGTTTCATTAAGTGCTACAGAGATAACAGTACGCTGCTGCTGCTGCTGCTGCTGCTGCTGCTGCTGCCAGAAACCTCTTTATTTTTGTGCAATAGTGCATTACAGCTATAAGTAAAATAACAGTGATCTGCGTGCTATTGTTGCAAACATGAAAATGCAACCACGAAGCTGGTCTAATCTCTAAAAAAAAAACATGTTTGGGATGAGCAGAACATAAACTTCCCTTTCAGAATAAGCTATGAGTCACAGTTCAGTGCACTGACCCAAAACCCAGCTACCTACCCAACAAACATGTCGCTGGCATCATCACATTGAGATAATTTAATCTTTAGATTGTGAGTGAATATTTGTATTTTGTAAGTCTTGGAGGACAGCGGTGGCAAATTAGATCCCAGGTCATTATCAGGGTAATGTCAGTGGCAAGAGCGTGTTTGTAGGATATTACCAAATATTAAAGCTATCTATTAAACCCCCAAAAACCCGGTTAATAAGACATCAAGCAGCATGTAGGACCTTCCTGTGTGTGATTCACACAGTTTTCATGTGGATTTCTGCCCCAGTTTTACGCCACAGTCCAAAGACATGCAGGGAGTCAGTTTGACTAGCGACCTGTCAAGGGTGTTTATTGCACAGTGCATGCTGGGATAGGATCTCTGCGGAACCCTTCACAGGATGAGCAGGTATGCACGGAAAAGATTTGTTGCACAATACTGAAAATAAACAATTCCTCACAGCTGTGTTCTAACCGCACTTCTATCATTTACACGCCAGCGTCTCAGCAGCGTTTTAAAGTTACTCAAAGATAGTTTCTGAAAAGAGAGACGAACATAAACATCATCTCAGCGAGTGAGATTCTGATTTTTTGCGATTGTGTTTTGTTGAACTGGAACTTTGATATCAGTTAAAAATTAATTCTTAGATAACATTTTCAAGGGCTTTTTGTTCAAACTGAGTCAGAATTTTTTCCCACCTTGTTGAGTCTTTGATCTCTGCTTATTCTGTAAAAAGATCAATTTGTGAAAAACGTACATCATTTTGTGACCTTTGTTAAGTATGATCTAAACAGTGCATATTTAAGCAAATGTACATGCTATTGCTTCATTTTACCCTAAAATTATGCACCTATCTCGTGTCAAATATCGTATTTTTGGCTGCACTTCTGTGAATATATGTTTCCTGCTGCTACTGGAGCATGAAACCCCCCAATAAGGACCAGTGTGCTTGTTTCTACCACTGGTTCTGCCTTGTGCAACCTTGTTTCCTCCATTTAAAAACAGTCAAAATCTTAAAGCCCTGCCACCATGCACTATTAAATTGCCCCTCCAATGACCTCATCAACCATCTGAAATTTTTTTTTCAAACACTGGCCTTGCAAGAATCCATTGGTTCAGAGGGCAAAGAGGGAATGACAACTAATTTCCCGTCTACAAGCCTGAACTTGAAACTTGGGGAGATAATCATATATCACTCTATGTAATGGGCCTCTTTCAAAGAAGGCGAGCAAATTTGAATGTTAGGTTGAGGCCACAGAAGGAGGTCTTTAAAGTGTGAGAGCGAAAGAGAAACTTGAATGGATGGTTATTAAACTGCCTTTTATCGCATAACGAAAGACTCGTCATAATTCCTGAGTCCCGCTGAGAGAAACAGACCTCATAGTTAACCACTGTGCCAGAAATGGCAGTGTGGGCTCGACTTAAAAAAAAAAAAAAATCTGATCTTAAAAAATATGAGATTCTAATTTCCGACCACGTTGTTAGACTTTTTTTTTTTTTTTCCCAAGTATTGCATCTTAAATGAAAGTGCACTGCATTAAATGAAAGGTTAGCAAAGGTTTGTTTGGTGCTATGTGACAGATAGATTTCAGAAATTACAGCTACTATATCCCCAAATTGTTATTTTTTCCCCCCCTCAAAGGTTTAAAGAGAGAAATCCTAAATAAGTTGCTCTTTTTTGAAAACACTTTTTTAAAACTCCAGTATAATTTTAAAGGGCAACACAGCGCCGAGACAGGCCTTCTTAAAGTAACAAATGACCTTCTTTAAAAGTGTATGCTGGGGAATGTTCGATCTTAATCCTTTTAGACCTCGGTGAGGCTTTTGATACTGTAGATCATGCAATTTTAATTGACTGCCTCAAGCACGGGGTGAGCAGCAGCGATACAGCGCTGTGCTGCCTCAGCTACTACGTTTCCCATAGAACCTTTTCTGTCACTGTAGGCGATTCATCATCCTCCTCCTCACCAGACAGAACTTGTGGGATCCCACAGGGTTCAATTTTAGGTCCTATCTTTTTTTCTTGTATATGCTCTCATTTTGCCAAAACATTTGTAAAAAACAATAATGTCTGCTCGCATCTGTCGTCTTATAAGTCTCCTTGACTGACCGAAGAGATTAGCCGCACATTTTTTAAATAATTGAACAAAACTAATCTGAAGCCTGATATATAATAAACTTGGAATTTCTTTTTAAGATTTAAAACGACATCTAGAAATTGATGTGTTGAAACAAAGCTATAATCTTGTTTTAGCCAAAATAAGCTCTTTTTAAATTCTCCAAAACCAGATTTGCCGTCCATTCCTTTCTCTGTCGATTGGAATGTGATAGTCAGCAAGAGAATTATTTTTCACCAAGTACCAGTTCAGTCCAACCGAGATTTTTATTGATTGCTGCTGAAACATGACAAGCATCGCGATGAACAGCATCTCTCGCAACCACATAAGCTGAAGTATAGCTTTCTGCAGATCTGCATTTTATTCAGACTCAAAACGGTGGGTGGATTTCTGCTATCACCCTTACTTTTCGCTGTCTCTTGTGCTTCGTGTTCGCTTTTTAACTTGCTGTTCAGAACTTTTTTTTTGGTGTTATGTAATGTTTCATTGAAGTTTCTTTACCCAGTAAGGTTGTGTTGTGTTATTCCTAAAACCATGTACTTAACTCTAAAGACTGAATGATTTCCAGGCTCTGACCTCGCCACTTCCTGCACCAGCACCCTGAGCTCAGAACAACAAAGACTGGGGAGAAACTATAAGGAACCTACAGCATGTGGAGCAATATAGGACAGCTCCATATTCCCTACTATTTGTAACGAACTGGTATGAATGTACTTACACCCAGCAATGCGCTTGAAACAGCAGAATAACAGAATTATTAACTCAATAATCTCATTAATCCTCTTTTCAAGGTGCAGCATGTTGCAGACAGACAGGCTGAACGTTGGCAATGAGTAAAAACAAACATTGCTCCAATCCTAAACACAAAAGTTTAGATTTAAAGCTCAATAAAGCTAGCGGTTACATAAAACGGCTGTTCATGAGTCCTAGATTTCTCACGAGTCTCTAAAAAAAATGTGACTAGTTCCACTTGTTTCTGGGCTGATCTCATCTCAAATGGGTTCTATTTAAACCTATAATAGTGAAAGGCGTCATTGTCAGACAAGAGAAAATAATTACACAAATAAAAAAATTAAAATGCATCCTTTCATTTAAAGTTTTCTGAGTTGACGACGTTTGACCCTGAGTTAACGGGTTCTATACTAGACGAAGTACCTTATACATTAATCAACATAGTCATATTTCTTTTAAAAACTGAACTCAAGTGGATTTAGATCTTCAATAATAACAGCGATGTTAATAATAAGCTTTATTTCTATGGCATCTTTCAAAAGAGAACATTCAATAGAAGGCGCACATGCATCGGTTGAGGCTAATGAAGGACATTATGTGCCTCTTAGATTATTTATTTCAATGCAAATGTTCACCGATCGGGACTTTCGGTTTAAAGATGTGTTTAAAGAACTCAACGGGGCCGTATGTGGATTTCTGACTTGATAATCACGTTGTACTTAAAGCGTAGTTTCCAGTCAGTATTCAAATAAGAAGATCACAGGATGAGAAATTCTCTAAACACTGAGGTTTCATGTCTCCCTTCCTTATATATATATATAAAAAGAGAAAGCAAACATATCTTTCCTTTGAATATCCCATTCATTTTGCTCTCTACTGTTTGTCAGCATGCTGGTTTGTCTTGCTGAATAACATTATCTGGCTAATATATAAATGATCTTCTGTGTATGGAGACATTAGGTGTGAATCCACTTTTTTGTTTCTGGTCCGTGCTGAGAATTATTGCCTTTGTTTCCTGGCTTGATCTTGAAAGGCTGCCGAGACATAAATGCACACTGTGAAGAAAATGTAAATACAGCACAGTCATTCATTGTTTTGAAGCCTCATTCATCTCTGCGACGAAATGGAAATGGGACACTTATGATCTAATGCAATGTTGTTTCAGGGTTATAAGTCTGAGAGTTGAGTCAAAAAACACGGGTTGTGTTGATTTTGGAATGCAATCTAAAATATTCCCTCATCGTCCCTTTTTTTACTGTTTCAGCAGATGGACTGACTCCCTGAACTCAAACCTTTTTTGATCTGCAACATAATCACGCAGCATTTTGCAATTCTACCATGTCTAAACCACGGCAGCGGTAGGATTATGATTGTCAAGGCGCTGACGCCAAGAGGGAAATGGTATTCTCATAGTGTTGCATGCAAGACTCTAATAGCCGCGACACGTACTGAATTAGTCATCAGGATATGTGTTTTCTTTAATATTAAAAGGCCAGCGTAATTATTTTTCGCTAACCTTATTTGACAATCGTCTCCTTGTTTCTGCTCAAGAAGTCCTGACTTCCCCTCGCCGAGGCTCTGCTGAAATTCGGCCTCTTTGCCCTCTTTCTTTGACGCTGTCCCCTGAGCCCCTTCTGCTTGATTTAAACCATTTGGCCTGTTATATTGTGAGGTCAGGTGTTAACAATTCACTTCTTCTGAAGGGGCTGACTGGTCTGAAATTCATAAATGAGTTTTGCCAAAAAACCCTGAGTGCGCCGATACAGCTCCTGCCTACCTCCCCGCGTCCTCAGCCCACATCAGCAGCTGTGACGTCAATCGAAAAACACGTTGTATGGCGCGTTTTATTCGCGCCTAACATCCGCCGTGCTGTTGAATTATTCAGCGCACACGGCGGGTCTTTGCATATGATGGTCATGAGAATGCTGATATGTCATCTGGGAAGTCTTAACTCCACAAAGTGATTTATGTACCTCACAGGCTCCGATCAGCACATGCTTTGTGTTCTCCCTCATACGCCGATATCGCCGCTTTCGCCGCCTCTAATGTCTCTCATTAAAGATCTCTATCCTCGTGTCAGTCTCTGGTCCTTTCTGAGATCTCAGCTCCTCCATCCTTGAAATTGAAGGCCAGAGTGAATCTTATCGCCGCCTATTAGCTTCATTCCCATTCTCTCCGCTGGCCTTTATTGCTCAGCGTTAACCTTCTCATTTGGTGGCGTTCGTGGAGAAGTGCTGTCCGTCTTTCAGAGGAAATGTATGCTTTGCGATATTTCAACACACCGATCCCTGATGTTTAATTTGATTTCCAACAGAGGGAGATTGCCTGTATCATGTCTACGTCTGTTTCATTGCCTCTCCGCGGTGTTGCTAAAACCCGCCGCAATAGAGGCGCTTTCATTTATCTGCCTCTATTTTGCAGCCCAAGGAAGTGCGTATTTTTAGGTTCTCACGGACTAAAAAAACCCACAAAACAGTGTGAACGCAATTGTCTGATGAGGAATTAGGTAATATTCAGCTCCACACCCTCTCAAGTCGGCGGCAATTTGAGACACAGAAAATGTATAGTAATTATGTTGTTGGATGAATGCAGTTCCAGAACCGCAGCCTTTTTTTTTTTTTGCTTTTGTTTAGTTTGATTGATGTATTTTGCATTGATGCAAATAAAGTCGCCTTCCCTCCCTCAATTCACAAACAGAAGAGCTGACTTTGCTCCTGTCTGACAGCTGGAGTTTGGAGATGTCTGTTGTTCTGAAAACCTGCTCCTTGAAAATGTCTGCATTAGAGTCCACGCATATTAAAAAATCTCGTTCCCCGTCCAAAAATGCATCATATACTCGGACGTAATCAACTAATGCACACACGGTTTCAGACTTGCAACCCTTCGAGAATGTGCTTGTGTCAGGAAATCGAACCTGGCTGCTTTTAAATAAGAGACTCCACTATTCATTCATATCGACACTGAGCTGATCAATCCTCTTTGCTTTGCTATTTGCCCGTGACATCTGGAAAAATCATGTTTTTCATGTTTCTCTCTCTTCTTTTCTTTTTTTTTTCTTCCCTCTGCTCATTTACTTGCCTATTATTGTTTACTTGCGTGACCGTCGGAAACATCGCACATGATTTAGCATTTCATTTCCACATCAAACTGTCAAACTTCTCGGCTGTGAAGATATTTTGAAAAGCAGTTCCTCTTTACTTTTATGTAAATAGCATCTTTGTCTGAATGATGCATGAATAGCATTTTTTAAAATGAATTTCTTGTTGTTGACTTTGTGGGAAGGGAAAAAAAAAAAACATTGAACAAACTTATTCATGCTGGATTTTCTTAAGCCTTTATTCTATTGCTCCACCTGAAAATTGGGTAAATTTATGTTCAGAATACTCCGTCGTTATTAAATTTATTACATGTGAGGGTTTCTTTTTTGATAAACAAAACCAAAAGGCTGTTGTTTCTTACAGATGCCTTAAAAATGTAAATAATTTTACACATTTACATGCTTTTTTTCCCCCACAATTTCCTTTGCATGCCTTTTTTTCAGCACTCATATAGCTGCAAAGTTAAACCACCACCAGCAGCAGCATTAGAAGAAAGTAATTCATCATTTATTTTCAAGGAGATGCTTCTGTTGGATTGTTTGTACCACTTTTGTTGTTTTTCTGTTTTTCTAATTTTGTGTTATTTAATAAACGCTTCTTTACTCTGTCTATGCAAATGACACTGCTGTTTCTAAGAAAAAAATAGAAATCCTTTTAGAATTAGAGTTTTAGCATTCACTGACATCCCTGCTCAATCCTCTATCTTCTAACAGCTATAATTTTTTTGCCTTGGAGGTGTCTTATATTGATTGAACACCCTGGAAAGTAATTCTCTCAGCTTGGAGGCACTACGCTTTGATGAATAATTACAGGTATCGAAAGACTAATTGTATTTTTTCATTACAAATGATATCAGTGTAGCATGCTTGTATACTCGCGGCAATTTAGTTGAATGAGAAGGTTGTTTGTGTCAGCTTTCATTAAGTCGCACGCAACTGGCATTTCAGTTGTGTTTTGCATCTCTGATATGTCTTTCCGACGACAACGGAAATCTGCAGTGGGACGTACAGTTCAGTGCCACGGGGAGGCGACGCACAAAAAACCCCAGAATATTCAGGGCTTAATCTTCAGATGTCATCTAGAATTCTTGAAAAATGAATAAATTAAAAACCTTCCAGGGTTGTAACCGATGCCTTGGGAGAAAAAAAAATCGAACAATATTTTCTCGGGGTGAAGTTTGGGTGAATAGGAACGGAGGAGTGGAAAGCAGAACTCTGCAGTGCCATCCCAGGTTCTAACTTTTAAATTGGCGATATAAAAAAAAAACTATAAACCTCAGTTTTTTTTCTGATTTATTCCGACTGATCAAAGTTAGAGGAGTCACAAGTGTAGGCTACAAGCCGTTTTTAAGTGGTAAAAGCAATAAAACATCCTGAAAAAGGGAAAAGAGCTTCACGCTTAAGCAGGTCAGGCCAGTGTCAACCACGGAAATAAATCACACAAAAGATGCGTTTCTGTGGCTCTTTTTATTTTTATTTTTTTGCATAGCATTGTATCCTACAATCTATTAGGCCTTCTACAGACTTCAGGCAACATAATCCATCGTATAAAGTCAAAAGCTGCATTTTGTGTTTTTCCAATTAAGCTCAGTGTCTTTGTTAAACTTCTTGGACAAATTGCTGAACAATCACATGACTTGCACTAGGTTCTGGTTGCACTACATCACTTGAAAAAAAGGGACAGACAAACTCTTGTGTGATCAAAAACAGGCTAACAGAAGTAATAATCGCATCTGTGACATCTGCAAGCAAAACAAATATCACTTTTAGCATCGTGGACTGTACAAAATTTCTATATCATCCATAATACCTGTAATCTTTTTTTATTTTTTTGCTGCAAATTCTATTTCTAGCTCGTTTTGCTTTATTGCTTACAGAAAAAAAGCATCTATCAACTACTTGCCACAGCCTGTCAACTTAAGATCCTTCAGCTACAATCTAATTTTATTTTTTTTTGTCACTGGCTTCTGTTTCTTTCCACACGTACCTGTAAACATTTGTTATTTAGCTGTGAATCAAAGAGACAACATTTATTGGCACAGCCTTCCGGGGTGGACAGCGACACACTTGTTCCATCTATTACCAACAGATGGCTCTTTAGAACGACACTCGCTTTGTGACCTTTAGCTGGGACAGGTTTATTTTGACAAGGACAACACTTTGGAGAGCTGCACTATTTCTTCTGTGGATGCGTGCATGTTTATTTTTCGAGAGGGATTTCATCTAGATTATAGCGAGGTTACCCTTCCCCCCTGAGTTCAATAAGTTAGTTGGGCCGTTGGTGTGATGTGGAAACTTACCGAGGTCGCAGACGGTCGGAGCTAAAGAAGAAAAGCAGATTAAAAAGACGGGAGGCAGCAGAGGTGAAGTGGATGCTGAGAAAAATATACATTTGCAGCATGACAATGGAGATCAACAGATAATTCTCTAATCTCCCAACACACACCAACACCTCGCCGTCGTGTCCCTGTGAATTGTTTTCAGAGTGAGCAGCAGCTTCGTGGAGTTTTGTGACAGCAGGCCTTGACACTGAGCAAACTTTGTCCAAATGAAACTTTGCCCAAATCAATGGGATGTCTCCGTCTACTGTATCAAACACTACTGGATGTTGAGCAATAGAATAGAATAGAATAGAATAGAATAGAATAGAATAGAATAGAATAGAATAGAAGGCTTTTATTGTCATCATAGACAAAGTACAATGAAATTACAAGACAACTCCAGTGGTGCAAAATACAAGTATAAAAAGACAAATAAGAATATATAAGTATATTTACAAAAGGACCCAGTAGGAAGTATATACAGTTAGGAATGAGCATGGCAATAGCCAAACGGTGGAGTAAATATATTGCACTGTTGATGTAAGAACACTGTGAATATAGGAGAAATATTAATAAATAATCAAATAAATAATCATAGGGGCGGCAAGGTGGCGCACTGTTGCCTTGCAGCTAGAAGGTCGCTGGTTCACGTCCCGGTGAGGACACCCGGGATCTTTCTGTGTGGAGTTTACCTGTTCTCCCCGTGCAGCGTGGGTTCTCTTCAGGTTCTCCGGCTTCCTCCCACACAGTCCAAAAACATGTTGAGGTTAATTGGTGATTCTAAATTGTCCGTAGGTGTGAATGTGAGTGTGCTTGGTTGTCTGTCTCTAAGTGTAGCCCTGTGATAGACTGGTGACCTGTCCAGGGTGTCCCCTGCCTGAGGATTAAGCGGTGTATAGATGATGGATGGACGGATATATAATATATATATAAAAAGAAACCTATATCATACAAAGCTGCATTTTACCATTAAGGTACTGTATGTAAAATAAATAAATGAATAAATAAATTACAGAAAACATGTGAATCTATGACAAATTTCCTCTAAAACCTGTGTTTTTTTGTGCATGACTCACGGTGAAACCTCCAAACTATAAGGCCAGTTTTGTACAAGGTTGCGTTTAATTTTTAAGTGGCACTAAATAAAATGTGACTAATACATGGCGCTCATAAAAAAAGCATAGCAGCTCATTATATTAACTCAGCACAACAAGCCCAAAAGGGCTAACGCCGCAGCGGTGGCCTCGAGAGGCTTTGCTGTTTTTTTACACCTCACATTATGAAAAATGTGGACAGAACAAACAACAAACCGAGGGTTTTTATTTTTATAACGTTACCAGTAGATGGGTCTGAAAAGTCTCGAGGGAAGCGCAAGATGAATAGTGAAGAGCGTGTTCAAATCAAAAGGGTTTAGTCCCTCAAGTGCATAAAGTTGCAGTCAATTTAGTCGTTTAATTGTAATCTGCCCAGAGGACTGTGAGAAGTCTTGTGTGAAGCCGACGCTGGGGCTGGAAGGTGAAAGATTCAGCGAGGGTCCAAAATAAGAAGGACCTGTACTCTGTGGAGAATTAATGTGGTCAATAAATTAAAAATACCCAAAAGAATCACTTTAATGTATTTTTAATGATTAATGTAGCCTGATGGATGCTCTGGAGAAAGGTCAGGAGTACGTCAACACTTTAGAATTCATTACAAAGGAAGCATGAATATTTGAGCCAAGTTTCACAGATTTTCAGTCGATAATTCTGAAGAAAGTGTGTCAGTCATGGACGCACTAGTATGGGCCAAGGTAAACTTCAACTCTTTTCACTGGTCTGCACCCACTTGTAGATAGAAGGTCACGGATTCACCAAATAATATCATCCACTGGGGTGAATGAACGAAGGCCTGCACCAAATTCATGGCAAAGTGGCCACAGTTGTCAATAGTTGGATGTGAGAGTGCTGCTGAAAGAGGTCACATAAGGTCACCAGCATCTTTGAAATGTCCACAGAAATTCTTATAAATGCCACAATACGGCCAGTATTCACCAGCCAAGAGATGGATAAATCGCTCTGAGATGAACAACTGAGCACACTGTAATGAATCACTGTATAAATACCTAACAGTAGGTTACTGTTTTTCCATAAATATGATTAAATACTGTAAAATCTGATGATTTTTTTGGGAGAATGACTGTTAGCAGCAGGCGACTTTAAAAACTGATGGTGGGGGATTGAACAGTTCACAAAGCAGTGTTTATACGAGTAATTTAATGTAGGCAGCGAAGAATATTAATGATAACTCCACACTGATGGCCTGAAATAGGCCCTACTTTCACATTGATTTAATCTTTTTTACATTAAGGTAAACGATATATCCTTGGTTTCTAAACTGACTCCAAATTTTTATACATTGCTGCCTTTGAACAAATCCTACCGATGTATAAAAATGCAGCTCGCCCAATCCTTTATCCTTTGTTGGTTTAGGTGTTTAGGTGGGATATGCAATTTTATAAAGCTGCATTTCATAAAACAAAACCAACCCCTTTGCCTCATACGTTATTGTTTTAGGTGTTTAAGTGCTACACAAAAACACACAACTTGATTCATCCTTTATCCTTTAGTGTTTTCGGTGCTGTAAATTTTGTTTTCTATATTTTTTTAATCTTATTTTATTTAACTTTATTTTCCCTTCATTTTATACCCTAATATTCTGTGTTGTTTTTTTTTTTGCTTTGTTTACCCTCTTTGTTGAATATTCATGCTGCTGTAACACCTGAACTTCCTTCTGGGATGAATAAAGTCAGTCTAAGTGGTGCTGGTGTGTTTATATGTTAAACAGAGTTGGCAAACCTCAATATTGGATCATAAATATTAAAGACACCAGAGGTGGAAAGTAACGAAGTACAAATACTTCATCACTGTACTTCAGTAGATTTTGCAGGTGTCTGTACTTTACTTGAGTCTTTATTTTTCTGACGACTTTTTACTTTTCTTCCCTACATTTGAACACAAATATCTGGACTTTCTACTCCTTACATTCTCAAAACTGGCTCGTTACTTGTTTCAACCTCTGTGGATGACGACATGACGTAAAAGAGTCACTGAAGCTCAACATAGCCCTGCCTGCCTCAGCTGCCTGCGAGAGGCTTTTTAGCACTACAGGACTGATTTTCAGATCCAAAAGGACCTGTCTTCATTTAGAGAACTTTGAGAACCAACATCTGCCGAGGCTCAATAAAAGATGTTGGTAGTCTTGAAGAGCTGAGTGTCTCCATGTTGATTATAATGTTTAATGTTTACAATGTTGCTGAAATGGAAAACTGTCTTTTCTCTGTTCCAGCACGGTGCAGGTTCTTATTGGATGAAAACAACCTTATTTTGTGTGATTAAAACTTTTTTTCATTTTGCAGAGTCATCAAAAGAGGCATCGCGTATCATCGAAAGTAAAAAATTCATTTTAACTTTTGTACTTAAGTACATTTCTAAACCTGTACTTTTTACCTTTTTTTCCCCAACATTATGTTTATTTGTGCTTTAGGTCATTTTTACATGACATTTAAAAGAACAAACATTTAAAAGAGCATCCTCTTAGACACAAAATGCAGGTTTACCAACTAGTACATGGTGACAAATATACACTTGATACATCAAGCAGCACCAAACAGTCTTCATGTGTCGTCTTCCTTCTGATCTTCTGTTAAGTCAATGTTTTCGGCAAAAAATATAAAAGGCCTCCAAATGCTTTCAAACAAGTCCTTTTTTCCTCTCAGCAGGTCTGTAATTCGTTCCAATGGAAGTGTAGCCAACATCTGTTTAACCCAGTGTCCAATGCTCGGTGGGCTCATGTTTTTCCAGTGTAATGCAATCGATCTTTTTGCTTGTAGTAGACAAATATCAATAAAGAGCTGCTCATTTTTT
>NW_007578203.1:138811-147213 GCF_000690725.1 Stegastes partitus | reverse complement strand
AACATAAACACGCATGAGCCACTTGTATTGTAATAATCTCAACCTAGAATTCATAGTTTGCTTATGGACTTTATGACAAGCCAATTCCCATTCATCTAATGACAAATCTCTTTCCAAATCTTTCTTCCAAGCTTCTAATTTTGAAGTTGAATCATCAGAAGAATTTGACAGCAATAGTACTTTTTTTACTTTTACTTGAGTAAAGGAGTTGAATCAGTGCTTCTACTTTTAACAGAGTCCATTTGGTATCTCTACTCGTACTTAAGTAAACAATATGAGTACGTTTGTCATCTCTGACAGACACACAACATAAGTGGTGCTTATTCATTTTTAAAGAAGTAAATGTTTTTTTTTTTTTACAGGTCACTACAGTTCAAGTTAATGATTAAAGTGGCAACAGTAAAGTCTAGTCATAGCACCACACAGTAAACCTCCTATTCTGCTGTAGATCACTGCAATCAGCTGCACAGTCACTTCCAGAGTGCACGAAATGTTTCTTCATCTGTATAAATTCGATGTGGGTCTTCTTCTTTTTTTTTTAGCAGATGGGATCTCTCCTACAAAGCTGCACATCTGTACACAAGCCCGAGTGTTGTTCTTCCTCTGACGCGCCAGATGCGTCCTCTGCTGTCACCTTAAAGTTACACACAACAGAGGATCAGCTGTGCGTCTCTGACCCGCCGGAGACTCGGCGTGTTGCGATGGGACGGACTTTTTTTTTTTTGGCAGAAAGCATCCTGATTCGCTGCTGTCTCCGGATACAAACACTCCTCCTCCTCCTCCTCCTCCTCTTGATCTCACACTACTACACGCCTGTCCTCTCGCTCGTGCCACCGTCAGTCCCCCCATCCGACTCGCAGCGGTCGGTGCTCGATTGGTTCGGTCTGGAGCAACCATGGCAGACCTAGAGGATAATGTTACAGTCCCCGAGTTCAGCTGCCTTCTCCAAATGGATCCCTATCTCAAAACGTACGAGAAGGACTTCAAGAGGAGGTAAAACGCGGCTCAAACGGCGGTTTTTACGCACGGATTGTCTCCAAAAAATCAATCCCCGATCAAGCGAGAGACGGAGAGAGAGAGGGGCAGGCTTACAAATGGCGTGTCTTGCACTAAAAACAACACACACAGAGAGATACAAGGCGATGTCTGCAACACACCAGAGAGTCACCTTCTGTTGATCAGGGTTTGACATTTTGAATGAGTTGGGGGTCGCGCAGAGCTCAGCTAGCTTTGCTATTCTCCTCCTCCCACCAACACCAAACCTCCCTCCTCTTTTTATTTCCAGGCTGCAGAATAATAACACGCGTTTAGAAGATGAAAGATGTGCAGCTTATGCAAATTTAATGAAGCGCTATCAGAAAAGTCGTTTCACTTTACGTGACGAGTTTGCAGGGAGGAAGCAGTCGTCTCTCAACTTCCTCTGCGTGACAGTTGGAGCGCGTTTGGCAGTCAGGTGACGTCCACGTTGCGTCGTGAGCCGCTTGCGTTGGGCTCAGTCTCGCCTGTTTTGTGGCATCACAGCACACACTTTTATGTGTCTGGGTTTTCTGCTCTGTAGTCATGTGGGGCATCATCTGTGCCAAAAATGTGTCGTAAAATTGCATTAGCATTTTTTTTTGGATGCATCTTCTTCTCTTTTCTGGTGTTAAAGGCTGAGCAGCATGTTGCACGGTCTGGATTTGACCTCCAAGCAAATACACTTTTAGAGTTTTTTTGGCTTTGTGTTTATCACAAATTCCAAGTCGTACTTTTGTGCAGTTGCCAAAAGTATGACAGCTCACCCGGATTGATTCCAAGATCTTCTGACCAGACTATGTTCTGTTTGTTTGCACGAAGCTGTAATTTGTTTTACAAGTAATGAACGAACCAAAGTGGAAAAAAGACAAAGAATGTAAAAGTCTTGTAGGAAACAGCTGCAGCGATTGTTCATGTTGATAATCGGTTTAAATCAAGACAAAGAAGTAGAAATCTTCTGATTCCAAGTTGTTAATAGTGAATATTTTTAGTTTTTGCTCCTCTGAACTGAATCTCTGAATCACCATTTGACCATTTCATCTATTTTTTTTGTGGATTGTCATGTTGTATACCGACAAAGTTACTTTAGATACACAACCAGATGTTCAACATCTTCCAGATTTAGTTTATTTAATATAGAATGACCCGACGTAACATGTCTGCCTACGTTCTGTGGTAGAAGTCCTCCTCTCCAGCTCTGCCTCCAGTTTGCGTGTAACCTTTACAAAACAACTAATTGATTGATTGCAAAATAAATAAAATGAACACGTTTATCCACAGACCTGTCCAGGGTGTCCCCTGCCTTCGCCCTAAGTCGGCTGGGATAGGCTCCAGCCCCCCACGACCCTAGTGAGGATTAAGCGGTGTATAAATAATGGATGGATGGACGTTTATCCACAATGAAAATAGTGTCTTAACAGCTATTTTTGGCATTTCTTCTATTGCCAGTTAGAGATGCACGAGTTCTAAATGAAATTAATCCTCCTCCAGACTGTACCCGCTGTGATCAAACTGTTTCGACAAAACAGTCAGATTTATGCACGTCATATCCTGATTTCTCCTTTTCATGTTTTGACAAATTAATCATGGCTCCCTGCGACATGACATTCCACAGACAGAGATGTCACCTCGCCAAACACATTCACGTGGCATGATTACATTTAAATATACGCTCTCAGGAGAGATGAAAACATTCAAAAAAAAAAAAACCCTTTCAATATAATCAGATTTAATTATCTGAAGTTAAAGTTCAGAGACATCAGTTTTTCTAATTAGTCAATTAAGAGATTGTTTAATCTTTGTCACTTTTATCACCCGAGAGGTGCCGAAATAACACCGCAAATATTTGCAGGAAATAACAGAGCAGATATTTGCTGATTGTGACGACTGAAATAAACCCACGTTTTTAAATGGGGGTGAAAATTTGCTTAAATTAGCTCAGCGCCTCACACAGACGTGAAAAAAGACAAACATGTGTCCTTCGGTGGTAAACGTACTGACCTTGTGCCTACACTAATCTGAAAAAGTAAATAGACACTCTGTTAGTCAATAGACTGAGCAGACTCACGTGTAGTTTTTTTCTTTTACATCACTTTTTGATGTCTTTTAACTGACGTGAGCCCATTTTTTAACCTGATAAACAGACTGAAATGAAGGGATGCACTTAAGCAATGACTGTAGCGACACAGTTTTTTAATTTAATAGTCATGAAATGTAGATTTTGTTGTCATACTTTACTCTTTTTTTGCTTAATGGGAGAACACCTGGCTCACAAACTGACTTTCTGATTCTTAACCTCAATTCCCCACCTCGTGTCAAATTAGCCTGACCTGCTTTTTTTTTTTCTGTCATGATTTTTACTTATGAAGCTGACAGTGATTCTGATCTCCGGCTCACACTGCTGTGGTGTCTGCTCGCTGTTGGGTCGTCCCTGACACTAGGGTTTAAAACTCTGCTCAGGGGCCGTATAGTTTTATCCATTTTCATTACCATGTCAGCTCTTGTTTCTAATGTGGCAGGTAAGGGACCTCCTGCTTTGTATTTGAAGCATGCGAGCAGGGCTCTAGCCTTGCAGAGAGATGAGCGTGTCAGTTCCATCTCAGACACAGCTTGGGATTTCTAGGCTTCGCCGAGCCCTAGACGTGTCTCAAACACCTGTCCCGCTGATGAAAGTTGCACATAAATTATTTTACATATAGGATCACCGCTGTGTGAAGGTTAATTCGTGATAAGCCCTCGGTGTTCTAAGACCACGGAGTCCAAACACCGTATCGTGAACACAGGCAGAAATCAAGAGCCTTCTCATGCTGCGGCGTCGTGCTGAGTCCCAGTGCTAAGAATTCAGCCGGCTTATCAGAAAGAGACCTATGACCACACACAACTGATTCTTTAGATTTCACCACCATGTCATGGCTCAAGGCTGCCCACATCTCAGGTTTGTTGAACTTTTTGGTTCACGCCACATACAGGCCGCCGGTGCACGGACATTTGAAATGACTCCAGCAGATTTTGCAAGTCTCTCCTCGTTCTAATTAGCCATTCGGCGGTTGCGGGCGGCTCTTATTTTTTATCTTATCAGGATGCTGGTTTCAGATTGATTGTGAAAACAAGCGTTGATGCTGCACGCAGGTTACAGCCCCGGTGAGCAGTGCTCTGTTGACATTCTTCATTATTTACTCTTCCTGTTGAGCAAGTCTGCAGGAAGTGCTGCTAGAATTTTTGCAGCTCAGGGCACCATGTATCTCCTAAATTGGACCAAATGAAAGTAGGGAGCAATGGGACCGCTGCTTATTATGGCAAAGGTTTTATTTTTTTTTTTGGCTAAGATTTGAGTACGTCATCTCAGATCATTTCAAAGTAAATACAGAGCAATAACTCTGGGTTTTGTGCTTGTGATGGTGATAGTTAAAGCAGAAATTAAATGTAAATAATTAAATGGAAAACTGGACAGCTTGCATATTCTCTTGCAACCTGTTGTGTTTTATCGAATGAATCTTTTATGTGCTTTTTTTTTAAAAGTAGCTTTCATTTATTTTCCTGTCACCTTGCTTGGGGGCCAACAAAGGTGAGAATTTAGCAGGGAAATTTCGCTTTCATCAATCAACCTCTCTTTAGCCTCATTAATGCACTTAGTCAAGAAGGACGTTAATGACATTATTTGAAAGTCACCTTGCTGCTGGCCTGTGCGGAAGGCCCCCTCTGTTTTTTTTTTAAAGCAAGCTAAACTCAAGAACAGAAAAGCTGTGTTTCTTCAGGCTGTTGCAGACGGTCTTGACACCTCTATGCTTCAGCTGTTACCACCAGTCATACACAGCACAACAGACCTGAACGCTGGCTCTAAATTTAGACGCCCAATTGTCTAACAGAGAGTGTGCGAAACGGGTTGTAGAGTTCAGCTGCTCTATCAGGAGAATTTCAAAAAGTGGTTTGTAGTCGTGACAGAGGGTTTTAAAAAATTGAGGCTGCGCTTTGCTTAAAAACAACAACCAAATGTCAAACTGAGTGTGTAGGTGATCTTTTTTTTGGTTCATTTTGATATTTCCTTTGCCTTACCATCACTAATACCTGCATTTGCATAATTGTAGTAAAAAAAACAAAACAACAACCTTCTTTCATTCAGCTGCTCAGATCCAGTTCACATTCACTTCTTTGAATGAAAGAATCAACAACACTTCCACATGGGATTTAACGTCAGCATTGCACTATAAGGAGTTCGGGATTTTGTCAACAGACATCTGCTTATTGATCATCATTATGAGAATGCCGTACATCTCTCTTACTTTGTCTTGTTCGTCAAGTCATTTGCACATTTCAACCTAATGGTCTGGATAATCCGAATTATTGTCTGATTAAGACGTCCCAAAGATTTATTTCACATATAATGAAGATGAAATCAACTCTGCAGGAAAGAAGGGAAAAGATTTATTTATTTATTTTTTTGCAAAAGTTACAGTGCCATGAAAATGAATTGGCTGCAATTTATCAGACTATATTGGGTGCACTTGTGTTGACCTGCAAAAATCTGTATTAATTAGAAGATGTTGTTACATGAAACCGAATGAAAACGGGAGTCGGAGGTTTAACCGTTGGTGGATGTGTTATGTTTAGCTAAAAATGCTAAAGCGCTTATAAACCAACGAGCGAAAAATACACATTTTTTGGTCAACGCCGTCGATTGTTTGTTTGGTCCTAAATGCAGCTAATTTGTGATTTCTAGTCCAATGAAACACTGGTTATCCTCGATGTAGTTTGAGTTTAGTGCTGATTAATAGATGTTTGCATGCTGACACTCTGAACTAAGATGCAGAGCGTGTTAAACACTCCACCTGCACAGCCGCAGCGTTGTTAGCATGTTAGCATGCTAAAGTAGCATCTCACCAATAGCACAGCTTTGCCTATGCAATGCAAAATAGAACTCGAATATGAGAGAAGGAGCTGCCGTACGATTTTACGTTACTTCAAAAAATATGCTATTATGTTATTTTTACACCTGTAGAATTAGAATAGAACTAGAATAGAATTAGAATAGAATAAAACTATATTAATCCCTTCAGTAAATATACATAATATAAATAATGTAAAAACAGTCGTGACTCTATAATCCGACCCTTAACAATCCAAAAACCTTGCTATCCAACAGGTTTGGATTCCGACTCTGACACGACGTTTTATGTCACAAATCAGGATAACGGTGTATTATCTGACTGAACAATCCGACAGATTGGCTACGTTCAGACTGCAGGACTTGATGCTCAATTCAGATCTTTTTGTGAAATCCAATTTTTTTGCGAGTTTGTTCACATTTCCAATGAAATGCAACTTGTATGTGATCTGCTGTGTGAACTTCATACGACCCAGAAGAGGACACGATGACGTCCATGATCCTAAACTGGCATTGGCAGCCAAGTAGTGCCTGTGCATTCTGGTCCCCCCGACCGCACTGACTATTCAGATATTCATCATTAATTGGGCCTGAATATCCAGAGACCTGAAAGTGCTATTGGGACCAGCCCTACTAGTTATTATAACAACTATGAGCAATACATTTTAACAACAAATGAGCCTTCAAGCATCAAGCCCTCCTTGTATCTCGACCTCCGTCTTGACAATCCGACATAAAAGAAGGTTTTACATTTAGTGTCAGATTATCGAGTCACGACTGTATTACCTTGATTAAATATTGCATGTTGTATATTCTATTTCAATTAGTTAATTTATTAAACTCCTTTTGGGGTTCTTTGAAATTGCCACTTTATATTAGAGACGGTATGAAAATGTCAAGTGAAGCTGCCTCGTCAAATTGCAGATATAGAGGAGTAGGGATCCTCCGTACCCAGCCCCAAGTTTTACTTTGGAATATAAATGGGACAAACTCTCCAGAGAGACAATTCCCAGAGGGATCCTTGTGCCACAAAATGTCAGAGGTCATGGGAAGAACTTGGCCATCCAACTTTTCTTCTTGGACTTTTTTGTCTCTGGATCATCCGGTCTGGACTTCCTGCTGCTCTGCTTTTTTTTTTTTTTTTTTCCCCTACTTTCACTCCGGTCTCCTGCAGCGTTTGTTTCTTCTTTTTTTTTTGTGGCCCTGAGGAGGGGAAGATCTTCTGCCACTGGAGATGATCGATCCTCCGTTGCTTCTCACCGCGCTTCGGAGGTGAAGTCAACTTTCTCCAGCTGTTTCTGAGCCTCATTTCTCTTATTCAGGAGAGTGTCCCCCAGCTGGTCTGCTTTCCTGAGCATCCTCCTGTGCCTCAGGATTCTCAATGATGAGCTCTTTACCGACCCGTGTTCCCGAGCACCTCCTGAACCCTTTGATTTTTCAGGAGAGCTTTTGCCAACTTATTAGCTTTTCGCTTGTGCCTTCTGGGCCTTGGGCTTCTCTTTTAGGAGTGCTTCCTCTAAAAGGTCTGATTTCCTTCAGTGTCTTTAACTTGCCACAAATTGGGACTAAAAACTAATATTTTCACTCAGAAATGTTTGAATACCGACAGTGGATTAGTCTGCTTCTGAGACTTCTAAGGAATGTTTGGTTAACTTGATGAGGAAACATACATTTGTCTTCAGCTATTTGACAGGGACTTAATAACGTGGTGGTGTGCAGTAATGTGGCAGTACGTCAGGGTAATATCTCAGTTTTGTTATGTGACATTTTTTTTGGTATCTTTTGTAGATAAAGAACAGTTTTCCGAACCAAGAGATAAGAGATCCAGGCCAGTAATCTGTTCCTCACATCTATAATCTCCTGCTGCTCTATTACCACTGAATAGGCTACAGGACAAAACTCTTTTGTAATTTCAAGCTACAGGGATTAGCAGTGCCTGTGGTCGTGTGCTACCTGACAATGAGCAGCAGTGTTTCTCACTGAAGCTAAAAAATTACCTTTTTCTGCCGAGAAGCGGATGTGGAGACTTTTCGAAAATGTCGGCATGCGTCAGGCTTATAGCTGATCTTTTAATGTTTCTCATTGAGTTGCTATAATTAATATTTGAATGGGCCGGCCACGTGACTTTATGCACGTCATAACGAACGGCACTGCTTCTCAGATCTAACAAACAAAGCTGTGTTTCTCACATAGACTGTATAAAAGATGGACGTAGCAACCGGCCCTGAAAAATGAAGCCAACCCGGAAGTGTCAAAAACCTGCAACATTTTGCGGGGCAAGGGGCGTGGCTGGCTTGATTGACAGTCGGGAGCGACGATGCAGATGAAGCCATAGACTGCATAAAAGATGGACGTAGCTACTGTGTTGGTTTCTGCACTGAGAAAATGAAGCCAGGGTTTTGCTACTTCCTAGTTGACATCTTGGATTTTTGGAGCCAGTGACGCAAGAATCGTCGGAGGGGGGCGGAGCCATAGGAGCAGCGATTGGTCAGACGGATTGAGAGGC
>NW_007578203.1:52930-138099 GCF_000690725.1 Stegastes partitus | reverse complement strand
ACTGTCATTACTGACATTTATAGCTACAGCAGTTTTCAGCACAAATACAAAAAAACCTGATCAAACTTCAGTAGCCTCCCACCCAACAGCAGACAGACATAGTTACTGAGCAGCTTGTGGAAAAAAGTGGGCAGCTTAATAGCCTCATATTTTACTTTTTGGAGAACAAATCTGAACTTAAATGGCAGTGAATGGACTTCCATTCACTTGGTGGACGACGAAAAACACAAATTACACTTATGTTGTTCCGTGTCTACTAAGTGTTTTAAATAAGCACTTCTTTCCCAACAACTTTGACAAATAACTGTTTGTTTGTTTCTACATTTTCGAAACCTACCGAGAAATGCGATGGTTTCAGATGAAAGCAGGGCAGAAGACAGCAGTTATGAACAGAACTCCAGTTGTAACACCGACTTGCCCGCGTTTGGAATTCAGAGCCAGCACTAGAGAGAAAAACCACAAAAAAAAAAGAGAAACAGGATGCCATATGTGATGATGAGATGGTCTAAGGCGCTGCTCTTTACAGCTTGATGGGAGAGTGTGTTGCAGCCAAATGTTGCCAATGGATACCAAGTGCAGTCCCATGCTAGATATTGTAGTAAACTGTAAAATATGCAACTTGTGAAACAGGTGGGGAAGTATGGAGACGTAGCAGCAGTGCCAACACCGAGGGGAGGGAGAGTTAACGGCTTCATCCAAAGACGTTTCGCTTCCAGACAATTTCTGTCTGATCAGTAATCAGTAAAAGACAAATTCCAGTTTGTCTTTACTGTAGCTTGAACTCTGGTAATGACTTTCTGAAGTGATTTGTGTCCTTTATAAACACAACTCATTTGCGCCGTGTGATCTGACTTCATCTCCTGGCTGTAATCTCATTAGAACCAGACACTCGAGATGTGTGGAGAATGCTACATCCATAAAGTGCTGCATTTTGGCTTTCTAGTCCCACTGGTCCAACCCCCTGGAACTCATTTGTTATAATCATAGACATGACTTTCATGCCTATTAATACTGTGGCAGTGGAGCTCTACCCTTATGTGTATCCCCCGCTTTGTCCTTCCTTTCAGCATATTCTTGAAATGGTGACAAAGTGCCAAAGGAGGCATGTGGCAGCGTTGGTTGGACTATAAAGGTTTACATTTGGCAACCACTGTCTGTATCCACTATGCTCAACACAGGGAGCAGCTGCTGAGAAATCGCACTGTTACTTCAGCCCATCATCACTAGCCCCAGGGCATTCATAGGCCAGTCTGAGCTTGGCTTCAGGGCTATAGGGGAGGGAGTGCACTTAACTCTGCTGGCTGAAAGAGGCTTTCTGTACCAGGGGGAATCTGATATGGACACCAGCTTGGCTGCAGGAACTTAAGTGAGATAAATTGCAAAGTAGTTAGTCTGTCCTTTGGAGTTGAAGGTAACAGACAGAGGTTTATCTCGCAGGATATGCCCGTAGTCGCGCGTTCTTCGGGGGCAGTGTGGCAGGTTTACATCCTGAGGTTAGACCTGGAGAAGATAACGGTAGCATGGGAATATTGAGATGCAGCGCGGTGTGCCGCCGCATCACACGTGCTGCGGTGTTTAGGAAATGTTGGAAGCATGTGCAGACAAAGGGAGACTCTCAGACACGCTCTGAGTTTGGCGGAAAAAAAATTGTTTGGTTACATTTTACAGAGATTGGTAGTAGAACCAAAGGTGAAGGACTTTGTTTATTGTGTAGCTGTTAAATATTTTCATTGAAACTTTAAATACTTTCATTCTTATTACTTTTTGTGCTGTGGCTCAATTCCGACTTTAGAATCATTTTCCATGAGAAACACTGGAAATAATGAATCATTTTTTGTGTTTTTTGTTTTGCATTGTAATAACGTGGCCTGCCAAAAGTGAGAACACTGACAATGTAGAGGCGGCTTTTTTTTTCTTCTGATAATCACACCTAGCATTACTGATTACTTTTTAAATATTCTTTTCCACCATGATTTTACCTTGATGACTTGTTGCTTTATAAATGTGTGTACTTGTCAGCATTTTGTGTTGCCATTGTCAGTATTTCCTACAATGGGGGAAAAAAGGACAAAAGAAAGCAAAAACAATCTTGTTAATTTCACTGTGCTGTAGCCATTGTTTGCAAATGAAGACATGTTGTGCCACCTTTTCGTAAGCTGTTACACTTCTTGAGTGGTTAATCTGTAAAAGCAACAGTTCACATTAGGTGTTTTGTCAGTTACCAAAGAATCAACCCAGGACTCGCTACATGTAAACGTCAGCTGCAGTTATCAAAAGCATTCTGGAAAATGGTGGGAGAGAAAAAAAAAAAAAAAACATGCCAACTGAAGTGGAATCAGAGGAGACAGCTTGATGCAATGGGAGGAAAATCAATTACCAATCACTGCAGTGCAGAATAACTAGAATCTGTTAGTGAATGATGATATATAACATTGGATGTATCCAACAGGTTGTGCATCCAGCGGTGGATTTTTTTCCCTTCATGCATTTTTTATGTGTTCCCCGTGGTCTGTAGGTATGACCTGCTGCAGAAGCGACTTTTCCAGCTGGAGGAGGCAGAGGGAGGCTTTGACCAGTTCACTCGCAGCTACAAGACGTTCGGCGTGCAGCGGCAGCCTGACAACAGCCTGATCTTTAAAGAGTGGGCTCCAGCTGCAGAGGCCCTTTTCCTCACTGGCGACTTCAGTAAGTAACCTGAGGAGAGCTGTCCACTTCTGAGCAGCGTGACACCGGTGTGATCTGCGTGTGATTTCCAGATCGCTCCCTCTGAGCTCACCAGAGATTTGCTGCTGCTCAGTTAATATCTGCACGTGCACGTTCTATGTTTAGGAGCGCTTACAAAATCGACCCAATATGGATGCGAACAACCTGAAATTAAAGCTAAAAGTTGTCACAATAACCTCATGCTTATTGTTTTTTTTTTTTTGCTATAAATGCCTTTATACAAAATAGTGAGTCTTGTGTGTTAGAAAATCTTTATTTGTTTTTCTCCTGTCTGGCATTCTCATTTAGTTTTAAAGAAACAGCCTCATAAACGTTCTGCAGTTGCACAGCAGCAATCAATTGGCAATAATAAGTCAGAATACTAAAAAGAAAATGACACCTTTAATATAAAAGCTACACACACTGTTGGGACCAAAAGGAGAAAAAAAAGAGATTTCAGTGCAGACTGAAAGGTTGCATATCTTCAAGGTGCATTAAATAAGAAATTTGACATTTCTGCACTCTTGAACACAAAGGGGCAAAAAAATTAAGCAAAAGCTCAGCGTACTGCGGTACAAGGGTATCATCCCTTTTGATCAACCAACCTGGGAGTAGGAAACGTGGAGGATATTGATTACACAGGATAAACTTGCATACTGAGGGGGGATCTTTTGAATGTGGGAGTGTTTGTTAATATTTTAGTAGCTGGTTATTTCATCATCGCTCGCAAAGTTGTTGAGAGAGTGCAACCTCTGTGTTTGCACTGAAATCTCTATTCCCCCTGGTCCCAACTTTGAAAGTAATTTCAGGTTGATAGATTTTCGGCTGTTATTTTTGGTTAATGTGTGCTGTGAAAATGCGGCAAAATAATTTATTTTTTTCATCATTAACAAGATTGAACGAGACAGGCTCTCATCTATCAAATGTAAGGTCATACAGCTTCATTTTCCTTCCTTTTTTTTAGAGGTCCAGACACAAAAGTTGGACTACTCTGTGTTATTATTTGTAATGTCTATCATTATTAGTCGCGGTAACCTATGGTTTCCCTGGCTTTGTGTCAGTTCTCTACTGCAGACTAGGAGACTATAGTTAATCAAGTGTCCCTGAAGGAATTTATGCTTTGGGGATGTTTTACGCCTAAACTCATTATGACATACTGATCACAGCCACCACAATGCTTTATATTATCTGCACTACATTTAAGCCACTCAGTGTGTGTGTAACCTGAATCTGTGTTTAGTGTCCATATTGTGCTTGTAAACCTCCATATGTGCATCTTTCTGTTCTCGCTGTTGTGAAGCCTAACATATTACTCTCACTGAGAAAACAAAGAACACAACAATGACGCAATGTGAAATGGTATAATAATGAAATGTAATGATAGTCGATGAATTCACATAACTTACATGCTATTCGCCACACTACAGAATAAACACTTATCTGCGTGCGACAGCTGCTCTGAACTAACACCCCGCAGGTAATGACGCCGTATTACTGATAGTAGCGCACTATTAATACTATTACTTAAGACGCTAATAGCGGTACCCTCAGATTGATGCTCTATGGAAGCCCCGAAATGTGTCAATTTGTTTATTGTCCCTGCACATTTTTTGTGCTAGTTAGTTCTGTTTCTTCCATTCCCCTCTTTCCATATTTCTCCCATTCCCTTTCCCTTTTTAATTATCTTCCCAGGACCTTGGGCAGCAGCTCAATTCCAACATTCAATTCTGTGAGAGATTACATTTTGACACGGCTCAGTCATATTATTTGATTTCAATTTCATAGTAAATGTGGAAACAGCCCAGCAGCCCTAGTCATGAATATGGTGCAGGTTGGATGCATAATGCACTGTGTTTTTTTTTTTTTTTTTTTTTCCAGAGGAGTTTAAGCAAAGGGAGATAAATAAATTGTGAAAAAATATGACTTGGCCTGCCAATGAAAAGTGCTGGTGCTGTGCATGGTCACTTCTGGAGCATCTCCTGTGATTCATTTCCCACCCTGCCGTTGTTCTTACTCATGAATAGCAAGCAGATATGGATTACGGAATAGAAACAACATCCTAAATTGACATGCCAAGGTGGTCACTTAATAATAAATGTCTTCTGTTCTAATACATTCCTGTCAGTCAATGACAATTGGCAATGCGGTATCAGCACATTAGGAGCCTAACTCCTCTCTGTTGTTTCCTCAGAGCTAAAATTCAATGAGCAGTGAAGTGGTATTTTATCAGTTTTTCTTTTAGATGACTGAGCCCGCTGCTTTACTCACTGTCACAAATGTCACAGGATACAGTGGAACAGTGCAGAGAAGGAAAAACAACAAGAAAGAATTATGTAAGATGTGTTAGAGGGCGAGGGGAGGGGGCCGAAACTGTGCGAAGACGGATTGTAGAAGTCAGAAAAATAAAGTGCTGCTGTGACCACGGGGGGATATTGAAATGGAACAAAAGCCACAGTGGTGACTATCAGCTGCAAGCTGTTGTTAGCACAAGGCAAGTGGCAAAGCAGCTGTAATAAGGGTGAAGGAAACTGTTAATTGTTTTATTTGTAATTAAAAGTCATGAAGAACGCTGCGGTTGGGTTGCAAAATTTCTGACTTTGGCGACTCCTAGTGGTGAACTCGGACAAATAAGATGCCAGAGCACAGCTTGTGACTTTGTGATTTTAATATCCAGAAATCACATAATAATATGAATAAAACAAGCACATTACAGTGATGTTTAGTCTCCCTGCAGGTCTGTGACTGATTCACACCAAAAGAAACCAAAGGAACAAGAGGGATTAATGTCCTGATTTGGGGGCTGCTCAGTCATAAGCACTGCTTTTCTTTATATACGAGTGTCTTTAATCAGGATGCAGCTAATCAGTGTTTATGTTGCTCTTTGTGTTGCAAACCAGTGAATCTGATGTGCTTCAACTGTATCTGTTTACCCGTAGATGGCTGGGAAAAATTCTCCCACTCTTACACCAAGAAAGAATACGGCAAGTGGGAACTGATTCTTCCACCCAAGCATGACAAGTCTCCAGCTGTGGATCATAACACCAAACTCAAGGTAGAGAACAGAACATCTTCATACTTATTTTCACGCCCTCAGCAGGTGTCATCTTGCCACGGCGGCTCAGGGACTCGTCACTGTAATGTTTGTGGGAGATTCCCTGTCATGTGTGGTGTCTTATGAACCAAGTGAAAACCTGGCATGTCGCCATCAACAACATGTCACACTCACAGTGCAGAAGGGAGATTACTGTATGTACACAATCTGCACAGTGGAGAGTAGATGCACCTGAGGAGCCCGGCTGATGGCTTTTATTTCAGCTCCCATCTGTGGCAGGTATCCCTCAGGACATTGTGCTGTGTTTGTTTGGTGCGAAACACAGCTCGCAGTGGGTGTACATGATTGGTTTTAAGCTCTAGTAAATAATTCATCAGGGTTAAATGCAAAAGATGCACCTCCCATTATGCATTGTCTCCCAAGCACACAGTGTGGATGAGAAATAACCCAGAAATGAGATGCCAGGCGTGAAGTGGATGGCATCGCTACGGCACTCTCCTTGGGACTGGGTCATCGTTGGCACACTCCTGCGCCCTGGACAGGCTGCCCAGCTCCCATTGTCAGCGGAGGTCAGTCTAAGGACGATAAGAAGCAGATGGAAACGCTGGCACCTGGCCTTTCCTTGTGCACCCCTGCTGCCTATGAATGGCTGTCTTGCTGAGAGCTCCACTTTAGAATTAGTTCCACAGCACTCCCTCGTGGAAGCACAAGCCTAGCTCCAATCACTCTCATGTAGAGCAGCTTGCCCTTCCATCCCCTTTGTGCGGGGCCCAATTTGTCTCCATAAACAAGCAGTGTCCTTTTGTGGTTACAGTATTTACAGTAAGTTGTTTATGATGCAAGAATGCAACGCCGCGGAGGACGAACAGAGGCGATATCGAAGCGATCAAACGCGCCTTTTATCCGCGCCTAACTTTCCGTATATGGTCCAACTCTTAGTTGTTTTTCCTGTTCACGCACTCACTCAGCCTAGCAGTCTGATTTTTCTTTAATGTGCCTAATGCTGGCCAATTTGTCTGAAGGGCCACCGCTCTGTCAGGCTTTATGCCAGTCCATTTATCCAACTATCTTTTCCTAATCCTATAAACTGTGAAGCATGTCATAAGGGGAGCCAGGCAGCTAACCCCCAGGTGGCCTGGCCATAATGAAAAAACCCCAGAGGGGAGTCTGGCCAACGGCTCACAGGCAGGTGGCATTGAAACAGTCATTACTTCACAACAGTAGCCAGAATTAGTTGGGTTCTAATGCCCATTTCTGCGGGGGACAAAACAGGGTGGACACATACTGCGGGTAACACTACAAGATCGATTTCTTGGTTGGTTTTTCCAACTCTCACGCTGGCTTTCTCCTTTCTTATTTGACTGATGGAGGCAAAGTAACTTGTCAGATTTCCAAACTATATTTATTTTACCCCCTTCCAATCCTGAATTGCAGACATAATAGATGAGAGGCAAAGGATAATGATTTAGATTTCCTATTTTTCTAAATTGCTCCCTGGCTCAAATCCCCTCTCAAGATGGGCCAGTGAGTAGCTGTGTTAAAACCAATAAAAGAGTTGCACCGCTTACAAAAAAATAACACAGGATAATCACGGCTGAATCCAGATTTACCGCAACAAGTATTTTGGTCAATACTTTAGTTTTTTTTTTTTTTTTGTCCTCTGCACCATATTATCTCTTCGAGCCCAGTGTAATACTTTCTAAAGCTGTGAGTTTTGCATTGGAGAGCAGGGGCTCGCTTCCTGGACGAGGGGCGGTTTTTGTGTTGACACATTTTTAAAAAATGTTTGCTTTAGTGGTTGAACAATCTGCACCATCTTTCTGTATAATGGATGAGCAGTAAGAGCACAGTTTTATGATGTAAGCATTTCATGGCCAGAAGATGTAAATAAATGCTGACTTTAAATCCAGGGATAGAAACATGCAGGAGCCTCGGAGGACCTTTTGAATGCTCTGCTGATTTGTGACCAGACCTCTTAAACTCGACTGGATTGTTATTTATCTTTTATGGTTATCTTATATTGAAATTTTGCTTTCGTTCCATTTTGCTTTCATTTGCATACTCTTAACCTTCATCCTCTTTTTTCCTGTAGGGTTTTACTTCAGATTTTCAGCGCCACGGCGTGTATGATGTTGTCCGGGGATCCTTTGTCTGCCTGTTGTGTGTGTTGCCGTCCTCTCAGCTTATGTAAAGTGCCCTTGCTATAACATAACACTCATTTGTCTTATTTTTCCCAGGTGGTGGTTCACACCAAGGAGGGTGAACGCCTGTACCGGATCTCGCCTTGGGCCAAATATGTGACCAGGGAGGAGAAATCTGTCATCTATGACTGGGTTCACTGGGATCCACCACAACCTTACAATGTAAGTTATTATTTAAATGTATTATTTAGTAAAATTTTTACTGTTCGTTCTTCTTTTTTTAAGAAAAGCTTATTTCTTATTGATTTTTTTTGTTGTTTTGACTGAAAAACTGTTGAAAATCTGGTTTAAAAGAAAAAAAATCAACCCAAAATTCTTATTGAATTGAATCAGAAAAGCAAACATTGTGCAAACATGTAGGAATTTATTTATTTTTTTTAATGTCGGGAAGCATTTCCTGAGTTGTCGACGATAGATAGATAGATAGATGGATAGATGGATAGATAGATAGATAATCTTTCCATTAAACCAATGACAACCTATTGTGAAAAGCCTAATCACAGCTTTCCTACACTGATGATGTGTCACTGAAACTATGGCATGTTGAGTTTGCTCCGCTCCTAAAATAGCCTCCCCACGTCCGTCCATCTGAACATACCGTCTCATTTTTTGCATCTCATCGGTGAAGCCGTTGCAGCTATTCTTAATGCTCGATGCCGCTGATTCGAGAGGGTCTGAATACGTCTCAGTGCTACTTGTTGTGCTTAGCCTGAGAGGGAACAAGCGAAACAATAAGAGGCTATTAAAGGCCACCTTGCTTTCTTTATCGCTTGTTATTTGGCACCATTTTAATTAGAGGAGCCCACTTACTGGCAGTATATTTGTTTTATTTACAAGTGGCTCAATCATGCACTTCAAATGGTGGGCTGACGAGGCCTGGTGGGTAGCCATCAAGAAAATGTGTGCTATGTATAAAACAAATTCCTCTCCTGTTGTGTAACACGGACGCAGTGAATCATAGCTATTTTAATATTAAACATGTGTAGTGCTATTATCAGTCTCCGCGGTACGACATTGGCGCAATGAACCACGAAACCCACGCTTTGTCTTTGACTTTATGCTTCATGATTTACTCAACAAGTGTATTTTTAGCAGTTTTTAGGAAAAAAAGTGCGAGACCCCTGTCATGTTTTTCCGTCCACTTGACAGCAAATTCACCCTCGACCAAAGAAGCCCACGAGCCTGAGAATATACGAGGCTCACGTGGGCATCGCTTCACCGGAGGGGAAGGTCGCTTCGTACACCAACTTCACAAACAACGTGCTGCCTCGCATAAAAGACTTGGGTAAGACAAAACATTACGTCTATGAGATTATTCCTCTTCCCTTTTGGCCTACCTCTTATGTTGTTGGGCTATTCAAGTCTGTTAAAAGTGCACGGCAATCATCCCGCCCTGATCCTCTTCATCTAAGTGTCAGTCGGAGCTTTTGTTGATTCAACTCGAGAGCGTTTTGTATCTTCTCTCGCCAAGAGCAGAGTGGAAGTGAAGCATTAAGAAGATGGTTGTATATGCACACATACGCATCAATTCTGAGCCAACTATGTGGTTGGAAAACAATAGTTGAGGGGTTCAAGAGTTTCTTTTTTTTTTGCATATACATAGCTGCCAGTGTCTCTGTCAACACCGGTCCATAACATAGCAGACGTGATGCTGAGAGTGCTGCTGCTCGTCCAGGAGCCGTATTTTCAGTGAGCAGAGCTGTCACACTCCCTCTGCATTAAACCCCATCAGCAAGTCAACATCCTGTTTACTGGCATGACCTAAAGGGATCGCTGACCGTTGGGCGGCGTTTTGTAAAGAGGGCTCCGCAGCACTAGTAGCGCCACACAGCAGTTTTGGCTCCAAAACTGACAGCTTGTTCCCATTTCCATGATCGTGACTCAGGCGGGCCAGTAGAGGAAGGAAAAAAACCATCTCAATGCACCTTATCTCCCCGGCAACACAAACATGTAGAGCCATAGGATAAGACCCGTCATGACAAATCGTCAAAATTAATTAGATTCTAATAAATGTACCCGTTTCTATACAGCATCATATTCCATTTCTTTCTCATTCGGACTCACTTCTGATTTATTTTTGCTGATTAATTCAGTCCTCGCAGATTTTTTTTGGTGTCTGGTCTGATTGAACGGTCGGCTGTTGCAGATATTCTCCGTTTAATTATACATGACAGTTTAGATATGAAATGTTTTAATATGACTAAACTTGGATTGACAGAAGATTTATAATGTCTTTAGGTCAATGAATTTGCTGCGCTGCCCGAGCCTTACTCGTACTAAACAGAAGTGTGCGATTTTAACGTCCTTGAGTTGAAACTAAACAGCTTTTCATCTGGTGCTTGTGACTGTTAGACGATTGCGAAACATTTGAGCTTTTTGAAATTAGTTCTTAACAAGAAGAAAAAAAATTGTCACATTTCAAATGAATATGATCTGTGGAGCTTTGAGAAGTTTTAAAATTTGGAATATTCTTGTTTTATGTGTAAAGGTTTATATTAGCTTGTTTAATAAATGATTTAAACAGTTGTGCCACAAACCAACACTTATAATAAGTGAGAACTTTACACAACTTTAATCGGATCTATGATGACTTTGAACTTGGCATTTGGCATTTTTGTCTTTATGCTGTGTATAATATATTTGCATCTGACAGTGTAACTCGTTATGCTTTCGTTTCTTCTTTAAATTAACAAATGCAGCCAGAATTCATCAAGTTCTCCCCGTATTAATTAATTAATTTGCATTGTCCCTATTAAATAAACAGATAAAGTGAGTGAAATACAGGACAGCAGATGATGTTTTTATAAAAGACAAAACAAGGCAGATAAAGAAGAAGAGGAGGATTACTACATTTGAGCAATTGTTTCTACAGCAAAACAAACCTTGAAACATGAATTAAATTAAACATCTGTACAGCTTTAGCCTGTTGTTCCACCACAAAGTGTATTTTCCTTTGTAATTCTTCTATAAGAAACTGTCAAATTCTGGTTAAATGCAAAATCTATCACCTTCTTCCACTAGATTTCAGCACTGGAGGACTGTGTCTATATTGCTGCTCGAAGCTGTAATTAAAAACAGTTACCCTCAAAAGTAATACCAGCGCTTTTGTGCTTGTCAACATTGTCTTGTGCTCTCATCACACATGTGACTAATTAACTGCAATGTGTGATTAATAGCTCGGCTCGATAGCGAAGAGCGATATTAAAAATGTGACTTTAACCTCGCGCAACTGATCCGTGTCGTCGGCTTGCAGCTCCGCTCGTACGAGACGCGGCGTTACTTTGCATTCAAATACAGCCTGCTGCACTGACATTATTAAAAGGCACAGATATGACTGGCACAGCAAACCAGGAGAAATGTGATAAATGCTGTTTTCTCGGTCGTGTCATCCTGTTTAGTGGGTAAGGAAACTGCCAGAGTAAATGCTGTCAAAGAATCTACCTGCAGCAGCTGAGGGATTCTGCACAATAGGATTCTCCAGGAGGCTAAACTCCACGTCTCTAGTGACGGCTGCCTTTGCCTGCCATTTCATTTTCTTGACTGAAAGAGAGTATATAAATATAAAAAAAGAGAAACTTCCTCTCACCCCAGTGCTTTGTCACACTCCTTCAGAAGGCAAAGTTTTTTTTTCTCTCTCTCTCTCTCTTTCTTTCTCTCTCGCCTGAAAAGATATATATAAATAAATGTGCTCGATACAACAGTGGAAAACCGCAGGGCCTCCCTCTGGAGTGCTCAGTGGCAGTTTAAAAGCCTGTTGTTCTCTTATTCATAGAGGCAGTTTTCGTAGGTCGTTTTGAAATGCTGTACATGACCTCCTGACTCTGATAGCTGGTGTTTCCCTGTTGCCACAGCTTGTCTTTAGGATACTAGAGCTGGTGCGCAAAAAGGAAATGCCTGGAGCTCGTATATAAAAGCATGACTGACACGGGTCAAACAGTAGCAAGTCTTTAAGGTTTTCTGATGCTTTGTAACCAAATTAATGTAGACAAACAAATCCAAATATAAAATTTTATCCACTTAATATTTGCAAGTGCTCTCAAAACTTTTGCACTCTGTGGCCGGGCGCACACATTGTAAGAATTATTAGCATTTTTAAATGATGTTTGGGATGCGATCCAAAGGATTTATTGAGATGAATCATAAGAAAAGAGGAAATGTGAATAGATGGGATGCAATGCTGCTGGTAACAAAGACGCAGCAGGATGTTGAATATATATTTACGATGATGCATAATTTAGCGGTTTATCCACAGCTATTATCTGAGTGATACTAGTATTAGTGACGCAAAATTAATTCTATAATCTGGAGAGCTTTAACACATGAGGTGATACATTTTAATTGCATTTTTTTTTTTTTTTGCTCTTTCCATCTAGGTTACAACTGTATTCAGCTGATGGCTGTCATGGAGCATGCCTACTATGCAAGCTTCGGATATCAGATCACCAGTTTCTTTGCTGCTTCCAGGTAAACAGTTGTCAAATTCAGATTAAAGTTTACATACTGTATTCTGTGCACATGTCATTGAATCATTGTCTGAAAAAACTGTGTAAAATATTTAATATTATAGTTGTCATGATATGTATCAGGTCAACAATAACACTTTAAATGTATGTGAATTCTGTAATTTCCTCACTATGTAGGACTTTTCTGGAAGCAATGTATGCTCATACTGGATGCAATGTGGTGAGCAAAGACTGGTCAATTTGCTAGTTTTGCATCATTTCTTAGAAAATGTGATCATTGTTAGTTCAGTATTTCCAAACTAGACACCACTGCTACAGGCCTTCTTTAGTCTCTCTGATGGGATCAATCCTCTCCACCTGAAGTGTGTTTGGCCACAGATGATGCCAAATCACCTTGGACTGCAATGACTTTAATGTCTATTTTTTTTTTGCAGTATTTTCTCTACAATCTACACCATTTTATCCTGCTACATGTGGTATCTGCTGTTTAAATCAGCTGCGAACCATTTTCAAAGTGCCTGATGTTTATTTTGAGGGTTGAATGAGCAACTTCACACTGTCATTGAAAACGAACTGAGTGCGCAACTTCCCATTCAACTCAGTCACCTCAAATCAAGGTTAGGAAGCCTGACACCAGCAATAATCTCTCTGTAAATACATTTCCTGTTAATCCAGAGAGTGGAGGGGAGTCATAGATAAAGGTGGACTAGTCTGAGTCTTTATCTTCTTCCCGATATCCTCCTTCCCTTGCTTAGAGTAGAGAATATACCATAAAGTGTAAAGTATATATTGTAATTTCACCCTTGATTGATCTCTCAGTGTCATTTAAAACCTTAGTGGTTGAATACCGGGAAGCGAGGTAATCCTGGCACTATGTGCCCTGTTTTGCAAGGAAGCTGATAGAATGATAGCTGGAAGGACAGACTGGATGTTATTGGAATGTAAGCGGTGATATATGTGTGTTTGTATATGGAAATGCGTGTGTACGCATACAGTTGTGGTTTTCTCAGTGTCCTGTGAGCGTCTTTTTCGTGATCCTTCAAATGATATTTAAAGGACTATAGAGAAGTTATACTACAACATGACAAAACCATCGTAAGCCCTCTTGATAGTGTATAGTATACTGGTTGTACTTGAGACAAGTGACTGGACAAGGTCACCGTGTTATATTGTGTGAAATAATGATGAATTATGCTGTGAAGCACAAGCATTGTACTGAAAATCTGAATTCAGTGCATGCGATAACACTTGCTCTTAAATAGGTCTGTTGTGGCAAGACCCAGTGTTATGGTGAGGTGTTAGAATTGGACTGATAGGTTTTTTTGTTTGGGGGAATTGAAATAACACACAAAGTACGCTGTGGGTCTTTGGAAAAATGAATGTGTGTATACGTGTACAGCCACAATATTAAAACCAGTTTCCTGATATTTAGTTAGTCCCCTTTGAACAGCCAGAATACTTCCCATACCGGGACACTGGCAGCAGATCCTTTGGGTCCTGTGGGTTGCAGGGTGGGACCTCAATTCTGGCACTTCCCATAAGTGCTCGGTCAGATTGGGATCTGGGGAGTTTGGAGGCTCGTGGTTGTGTTCCTCGAGCACTTCCTGTACAGTTCTTGCGGTGGGGTGGGGGAGGCTGTTGCTGATGGGGGTGTGCTTAGTCTAAAACAACGTGTAGGTGGGTCAGACTTGTCATCCCTGTGAATATCAAGACCCAGGGTTTCCCAGCAGAGCATTGTAACAAGATGATTGATGTGGTTTTAATGTTGTGGCTCATCAGTGTGTATTAGCTGTTCTTTAATTAGTGTAGTTGTGATGCCCAAATACCTTCTTCCACATCCTTCTTTAAAATGTCATCTTGAAAGAAAAAAAAAAGTGTTATTTAGGATTAGGATTAGGATTCAGGGTGGATCCGTGTTCAGTTCAAGCCATGAAATGAAACCGGTATAGGATGGAACCGGAGCGTGTAAAACTGATATAAGTCTGTGTGTGCATTCCTAGTCGCTATGGTACCCCGGATGAGCTGAAGGAGCTGATCGATGTGGCTCATTCAATGGGCATCGTGGTGCTGCTGGACGTCGTTCACAGTCACGCCTCCAAGAACACGGAGGACGGCCTGAACCACTTCGATGGCTCCGACTCTTGTTACTTCCATTCCCCACCCAGAGGGGAGCACAGTCTGTGGGACAGCCGCCTCTTCAACTACTCCAGGTACTGAACGTATCCACTGTTAATTAGAGACCTTCATATTTGTATCACTAGTAAGTATAAATATGGGTTTGACATGAACAGAGGGTGCAGCCAGTAAAGGTAAACAGGCCCCTAAAGCCATTAAAGAGAGTATTTTTGTCTCTATTGTAACATAAATGGTCTACCTTTAGCTTTCATTAGAGTGCGAATAAGTGTCTATTTTTATTTACGTGTTAAACTAAGTGTCAAGTCTTAATGAGAAATGTTCTCATCCTACCACTGACAGTCACTCTAATCAAGATAACACAAGCTTTTTAGCATAATTATGCGTTCAATTTATTATATCGTACAGTGATGCACATTTAACATATTTTTAGATGTGCATCGATGCATAAGAGCTGAATCTTGAAGTCAGTTTTATGCATGTGTATTGACAACTGTCATTTTTAGTTTGAAGTGGAAAAAAAAACACTCGCGGTTGATTCTGAAGTTTTTTTTTCTGGAAGTTGTGAGAGCCTTAAAGAGCATGTATAAGGTAATTAAATCAGAATGCAGTGTACCTGCTATACAATTTTTTTGTATTAACAGTAGCATTTAACCAGCACTGTGGGACTCCTGTACTTTTTTTTTCCTTTTGACTTTATGCTGCTATAATTTTAATGTAATTAAATCCAACTTCACATTTCTTCTGAGCCTTTTAGCGGGATATAAAAGCAAGTCCATTGATTACTGCGGTTTCAGCTCCTCAATTATGCTCTGGCTCGAAGATGAAGAGCTGCATTTAAATGTAACATGTGACATCGAAAAAATAAAAAAAAATCCCAACCTGCCCAGGCTACATCAGATATATAAATGTTTACATTTTAAAAACAAGGTTGATAAATGAGCTCTGTGGACTTTCGGGCTTCAGAATTTAAATTGAAAACGTATACGCAACATTTTAACAGACTGATAAATGAGGCCAAATGGGAGCTGACATACCACTCTTTATATTTTCTCACACCATCTGATACAGAACGATGTGTTGAAGGTCAAAAGCAAGACATGATTGCAAAAAATGACAGATTACATCGCTCGCCAAAATGGCCATGAAGTCAGGTGCGCTGTTAATCTGATATACCTGAGGTGCAGAGTGGGCTATTAATGGCAAATGTAAGTTTCCTCTAATGATCTTTTTTACCTTTTATACATTTGGCCAGGCAGGTGTTGAATTTTAATGCATGATGAATAATGAATTGATGCTACAGTGTTGGCAGGATTTGATAATGCTCATATTTTAAGCTAATCACAAAAGTGGGGGGAGAAAAAAAATACATAAAAGGCCATAAATCGACAGGATGTTTTCCGTCTCTGCTGGTGCTCAGTTTACACCAAAACTATTGATTGGTGTTGTTGTAGGCCCTGTTAATTAGCTGTCTCTCTTGCCTCTGTACCCAGAAAACGATCCCAGCACACATTAAAGAGGAACAGGCACTGTTGAGTCTATCAAATGCCTTTTTGAACTCGCTTTTAATAAGTGTGTGTCAGTGTGCAGCCGTTTCCAATACATTATACAATGCTTAGTGGCAGGCATGGGGGCTATAATAAGAGAACAAGGTTCTTCTTTCATTAGTTATTGAACCCTCCTCATATCAGAAGCACTCATTAGACATGGTGCAGACATATGCCACGACTGGGAGGCATATGAGGAGTCATTTGTAAAAGCCCAAAGGAGCTCTGCAATGTCATACCCAGTTCATTTGTCTTCTTTGCCTCTCACAGGATGTTTGGACATGTCGTTTGTGTCAAGCTTTCTGCTACTCTCTTTGGAAGGAAATGAACCTCAGAGGCTCGCTGTGAACCTAGTGTGAAACACAGTCTGTTTTTAATCAAGCAGCCTTGCTATCAGCCATCAGCGTCTGACCATGATGTTCTTATTAGGTTGACAGGAGCTGACTGATAGCCGACAAGCTGTCCGAGCGGACATGAGCGTTGTTGCGGTTGCCAGCCCCTTCCGCTCGGCTTCCACATTCTGCATCTTCATCAAAGAGCACCTTTTATTTTTTTTGTTGTGGTTGTTGTTGTTGTTGTTGTATGCATTCCACTTCAGCTTTTTCCTCATAAAACATTCAACACAGTCCGGAGAGAATGCTGTTTAGATAGATGCCTGCTATCCAATTTGTTAACTTGAGTTGCCTCTGAGTCAAATGTGTCTGCATTCAGCATTAAGAACGTCTGGCTTTGCAAACATTGGTTCCAGGCTGTAGAAATGCTAGAAGTGGTTTTTCGGTTGCTGAATACCAACGTGATGGTATAAAGACTGAGTAGCATTAAAACTATGTAAGGACACATGCACCCGCTGGATTTTTAGCATTTCTTTAGGAAAAAAAATAAATAAAAAAAAGCTTGTATTTATGCTTATTAAATTGAATTAATACTATAAAAACTTGAAGCACTTGTACCGTAGCACTGGATATGCGTTTAGTCGTCTGGTTGTGAGGGATACATTCCTAATTTTCAAGGATGTCTTTGTAGCTTTTTCCCCACTATGTGATTTGAATGCATTTTTATTATAAACTGCATTGGACAAAAAACATCTGACGCATCTTTGCTGGAGCCTTTTGTTCGAAATTTAAAGTTGCAAATGTCCTTGAAACGTCACTGTCAGGATATACAGTTTATGTGAAAGCACCTGACGCTCATCTGCTCTTGTTCTATTGAGCAGAAACTAACCAGAGAATGTCTGCGCTAGTCACTGGTCACTGTTTCCTTCACAGACCTTTTCAAAGACGCCAAAGTCACCTTGACACGGTGACCGGGTGAGTGGAGCCCGTGGTTCAGGACGTAGGGGGGCTGGCAGACAGAGGAGCCAAGCCTTTTTGCAGATCAGGAATTTCAAAAAGTGAGCAGTGAGAGTTCTGAGGAGCTTGATGTGGGCTCGCTCTGTAATCCCCCCACCTCTCTCAGGATCATTTGCATCCATTTTTCATCAATCTTTGTGTGAATTCTTAAGATATGAAAAATAGGCCCAGGGCCAGGCTTTTGAAAATGCTTTTTAACTCTTCTCCATGTTCTCATGCTGAGAGATCGGTCCTGTGTTTGACGACCAAGTATTTCTCTCTTTGACAAGATTATTCTATACGTGTGTGTTTTTATTCCGCTCAAATATTTGTTAATGATGTTTGATTTGGGAAATATATTGGTGTATCTGAAATGATTCTGTGCCTCTGTGCTCCTAAATCCTAAATTATTGGAGACAAACGATGGCTGATAGACTTTTACTAAATTAAATGAGCTTGGATTTTAAGTGTATTCTACAGTATGAAAGCTCAAATAAGGTACAATAAAACAATTTAAGTTATTTAATATACAATATAAATAACTGATCAAGATGTGTTTTAGGGCTGCAAGGTGCATCGGTGGTTAGCACCGTCGCCTCACAGCAAGAAGGTCGCCAGTTCGCGTCCCAGTGTGGACACCCGGATCTTTCTGCGTGGAGTTTGCATATTCTCCCCGTGCAGTGTGGGTTCTCTCCGGGTTCTCCGGCTTCCTCCTACAAGGTCCAAAAACATGTTGAGGTTAATTGGTGATTCTAAATTGTCCGTAGGTGTGAATGTGAGTGTGCTTGGTTGTCTGTCTCTAAGTGTAGCCCTGTGATAGACTGGTGACCTGTCCAGGGTGTCCCCTGCCTTCACCCTGAGTCGGCTGGGATAGACTCCAGTTGCACCCTAGTGAGGATTAAGCGGTGTATAGATAATGGATGGATGGAAGATGTGTTTTAATCCGTCTAACCCCATCCCCTATCCAATAAAAGCAGCCACATAAATAATGCAGTTTTCTCCTAAGCATGAATTTTGACACTGTGAAATCAGTTTTTTTGCTGTTGCCAGCTAAACATCCTTTAAATTGTGAAATTCTAGTGGAACTACACACAGGGGAAGACATGTGGGGAAGCAAAGAATCACCCTGCTGATAAATGGCATGCTTTTATTTTAAAGTAGCAGAGCAGAAACCATCACAGAAGAAACCAGAAAAGTCTATCTCCATCTCCCCCAGAAGAATTCCTGTTTTTACATATTTGGACCAGCTTTGGCTGATAGTTAAGGCCTGGGCACCGTTTGATCAATCAATAAACTCACACTTGAAAAGTCAGCTCTGTCCAAATTCAGTCATTTTAGTATTTAGCACCCATGAGTTATTTCCCCTGCCCCATCAAGTCACACAGCAAGGGGAAAAGCAGTTTTTCCCCTCTGGTGAGCTTCGGCTAATGAGCTCAGCTTAGCTGTAGGTGTGCATGGTGGCTTGTTGGAGCTGCCTGTAGTGCTTCCACTAGGTGCTGGATGGAGCCAGTGGGTAGGAACTTAGCAGCTCTGCACCTTCATGCCCCTAAGCCCCTTAAAAGTATCTGAAAAATAGAAGAAGAAAAAAAAAATCATGGCAGTGATATGTGCAAAGAGTTTTCTTTCATCAATCAGGTGATGGTTTTTTTGTGATCCAAATGAATAATGTAGCTTTTGGAACCCTATTTTTATAAAAGTGCAGTTTGTAGATTAAAAAGAAAAGACATTTGACAGTTTGAAAAAGAGTGTAAGTGTTAACATCATGCAAATCTATGTTGGTGGTCATTTATTCTGTTGGAGTTGCTTTTTCTGTGATATTAAGACATGGTTATTTTCTCCGTATTAAAAGGTTGCAGAGCTGATATGTTGCTAATGAACATTTCATTCACAGCTGCACTGAGCTAGTTTGTAGTGTCTGCGGATTTCCAATGGTTCAAGCTGTATCTCATGTGCCCTTATGTTTGGCTTTATCAACCCCAGGTACTGTTGTTCCCTCAGTAAAGCCTACAAGGCTGCGCCCTCCCTCAAGGCTGGCTGCTGTCTGACAGCTAACTGGCTGTGTAACTCTAGTTTTTTTTTCCTGGAGAAATGCCAGTAATTTACATGGTTTCTCTGTCAGAATGGTCATACCTTGTGAATAACTTAAGTGATTATTCATAGGAGCATGTGCCTTCTGAATATCCTGCCACTACAAAAATGCGGTCCACTGGAAAAAACTCCAAAGGGGTAGAATTGGCTTGACAGACTGCATTGATTCCTGAAAGACAGTACAAAGTGATACTAATTACAGGTTGCTAAACATACAAACAGTCTCTCAGGCAGCCGAATATCCCTCTCAGGATGCCAAGCAAGAGCAGCTAGTTGCCAGGCAGCATAAAGAATGCCAGACAAACGGCAGATATCTAACACAAAGCGCAGCAATACAGGGACAGACTGTCAGGCCTCTAGATGAGAGTTTACCCAGCACGGCAGCCAGTATTACCAGACTGCTGGAAGAGCTGCTAACAATGTGGTACAAAGTATAAAGATGTATTTTTTTTTTAACAGTCCAGCACACAGTACGTGTTTGCATTTCAAGACACGCACAGTTCTTGGCTAATTGAACCGTGTTTTACTGGACGGCGGCTTATTTGATGACAGGGTATGTGCAAACACGGCTAAAAAATCTACCGTTAGTCACGAATGTAGGCGACACCATGCAGGCGTCAGTGGTCGTATCCTTCAGGCATCATTTTTTCTCTCTGTTTATTTAACGTACACAAAAGATGAATGAAAAATTTCATGACTGAAGAGATAAATCAAGCTTCAACCAAGAAGTGTGAATTTATTGCGGTTGACGTTCCTGTCAATGTCTCTGTCCCGCGCTGGCTGCAGGGATTGTAGAAAAGTTTTGAAATGCGTTAAATGAGGCACCTCATTTGTCCTTTTTGGTCCAACAAATGCACGCCATCCATCAGGCTGTCTGGCGGCGTCGTTTCGGCATCACACTTCTTGTGGAATGACCTGTCAGCTCCTTAAATTTATTTGGTCTTATCTGCAGCTTACCTGTGATGTTGTGAAAACAGGGACTTAAATCTTTTTCTTTGCCGTCATGACAAGTTGCCGTGACCCCGTATGCAAAATTGACTGCTGGAAACACAGCGTGTTTTGATATCTGCTCAGCTCGAAACGTGAACGCCTTAAATGTGGGTCACAGTCGTGGTCAGCCTGAGGAGGAAATAAAGGAGCAACTAAACATGAAGCTGGTGTGGAGAGAAAACAAAAGAGTCTGCTTTTGTCTGAACTGACTTGTGGTGACTTTTGTGGCGGTGTGTGTGTGCTCGCAGGTAAAACAGCAGCACATATGATAGATTACCTTATCTTACTCTACAAGCAGCAATATTAGAGCTTTACTCTGTTAGTGCTCCCTAACCAGGTTTCCTGTCATTGCTGAGCTTTAGTATGAGGACAGCGTAATATGCAATTTGCTTTTGTATTAACACTGCAGACCGAGTGATAACTTCATTGAACTGCATAGGTAAGCTGTGTATTGCATCGGGTACAGAGATCTAACTTTCTCACTGTAATTGGACTTGATGATGAATGGCATTGTGGGTCCTAATGTGGCAGTATGGTTTCATCTTGGGCCTCTGGCTCTCACTGGCTATTATCTCCATCCCATGAGGATACATTGTGTCTGAGCCTTTGTTGGCTCTGCGCAGTGGAGTGGAGGACCTAATCTATTTATCACAGGGTCTGCGTGACCACCCAGCCAGGCTGCTATATCGGATCATACCAGGCTCCCTTGTGCTCTTCCTCTAGGGAAGGAGGAAGCGCCGATGTAACATGCAGCTTCACACCTGTCAAACAGTGCTGGTGTTGGTCATCCCTGAGGAACCGAGCACAGAAGGGAGTGCATTTAAATGTATTTTGTGTCACGGCTTTCCTCGGCCAACAGAATCCGGGATTTTGTCTTTTGCCGTAGAGGATGTAATCCTCAGCATTAAGTGTTCAGCGCCAGAATCTTTGATATGAGAAAGTGTTATTGAGAACAAAAGTTGTCTGGTATGCGGGTGGAATTTTTGCAGTTTGAGATGTTACTGAAGTGTTGTTGAAGCATGAATCTGGGTCTCCTCACTGCTTCACCAGTTTTCTGACGTGATGAAATTGCATCATTCAAGCAAAAAATGTTGAACTGCCCCTCAGTGTGGCGTCGCTGCCGGAAAAAATACAAACCAAGGTCTAACTTTTCTAATTCAGGAAATTAATCAGGCTTGTAAACCAGTACTGTACATATAGAGAGAGCTGTTCAATATTACACTAGCTATTCAATATTACATTAGCACATTAATTGATTGAAATGACTAAAAATTCCACCTTACGATTGAATTTTGCTCAACGGCAGGTTATGTGGTTCATTTGTCTGGAAAGGGACGTGAACCTCCAACACAGATAAAATAGTGTCGCAGAGGTGCAGGAGCTTCTTCAGTAGCTTCTTCGTGGGCCTGCAGTGCTGCCAGCCATTTCATGAATAACACGCTATTTCAGTCGAGGCTGGTGTGAAGCTCAGGTAGTGAAAGGATATTCTGTGAAATGTCTGGTTAAAAAAAAAAAAAAAAAGTCGCCAAAGTACTTCAGAGACATACGATGGATACTAATTTATCACAAAAATGGAGGAAAATCTATTAGGTTCCCAGGTATTGTAATATATAGCTTCACTAGGACATCATTACAACCGCTGTTGGAGCCGAGTATACAGAGAACATCTGAGCTGAGAGTTCCAGCCTAAGCAGAGGCAGCGGTTCACATTTAATCAGTGTCATGAATGTGTCATTCGTCTCACATCCTTGGCGCTCTGCTCCTGCTTTCCAGCACGCCATCCGTGTGTACAGTGTTTCATTTGATGCTCATTACGCACAGTGCATAGAGACAACCAAATATTGAGTTTCCAACTGACGTTTCCATGGCAACGCACCGCTGAATGGGGAAGAGTTGAGGCGCGTAGTGTACTTTGCCTTGAGTGGCTGTTCAGAACCAGATGACTCTCCCAGTCAAGAACGGGGACTGGGGCCATTTATGGAATCCACCTCCTCCAGCCTCCACACCAACACAGTCCAGCCAGCAGGCACAGAGAACATTTGCATGCTCCGCAGCGCACCGTGGGCTACGAAAACAACCGCAACGTACACTTTCATATTCACATAGTTTATTGGCTGCACGTATTTCTTTTTCTGGAGTTTGCCCTCTAGCTTGTAGGACAGAGGAGCTCGGCGTGCGCTGAAGATGAAGCCAAAGTGAGTAGAAGTGTATGATTTATCTCGTCCTCAGGAGAGGGAACTCAATTCCCCTGCATGGTGTTTGTTTACCCAAGTGTGGCATGAAATCCTATCAGTTCAAATACACAGGGATGGGCCTGGCCGTACAAAACGCTTGCCCAGTGGTCATGCAAGCGATCTGATGGAAATCGGAAAACTTCACTATGTACTGTAAGCCACTGATTTCTCATCTTGACAACTGGATATGTGAAAGACACCGTCCCCTCTCCAGTGTAGTTAATGAAAACACTGTCTGCTGTCACCGACGCTCCATCCCCAACATAATGGAGCTTTGGTTATCAATATGTGAATGTCCTGTAGCGGTGAAAATTAATCTCTGGTGCCCAAAGTGCATGATGAGATGTGTGAATAATTCACAGCTTCTTATTTATCTGACCTTGAATGTGTGTGCGTGTGCTTGTTTGTGTGTTTTGCTAGCTGGGAAGTGCTGCGTTTCCTGCTGTCAAACCTGCGCTGGTGGATGGAGGAGTACCGCTTTGACGGATTCAGATTCGACGGCGTTACCTCCATGCTGTACCATCACCATGGCATCGGTGAGACTGGTTTGTGTGCGCTTTGCATTGCAGCGCTGGGAAATATGTGTAAAACCTGTCATTCTGCTTTCCTTTGTAGCCCACAGTGCAGCAGCAGCAGCACCACAGACTCCTGAGGGTTAAATAATAATAAGGTTGACTTATTCCACCCAACATGTGTTGAAGATTCTTACCTAGAAAGTGTATTTACTTTTAAAAAATCTAAGACCACAACAGTGTTAATGTTTCCTAATGAATAAGCACATGTCTTATCTTAAAAGCATTGAAAGGGTTTAGGATAAAAAAATAAAATATAAATAAAAAACATGGTCCAAGTATTTTTGTAAAAAGTTGCGGTCAAATATGTATTGCATGAATTAATATATATATATAAATAAAGGTTAATTTGTTAACAAAGCCTGCAGGCTACAAAGCAATGTGCCAGCAGATGTTGGAATAGAAGAAAAGGATATATTATTAAAAGGATATATTAAAAAAGATTTAATATTCATCCTGTTGTAAATGTAAAAATTCGGCTTTGCAATTGTTTTCTAGGAAGAAAACACATTCAACACATTTTCAGAGAAACACTCGTCTTTGAATACTTGGGAACGTAGTTAAAGGTGCGTCTGCACTAGTGTTGGAGCCTGAAAATTATCCATAAATGTTGCATTTCTTTCTTAATATTAAGGCGAGTTAAGAAATATGCAAAAATGGTAAAACAGTAGCATCAGTTTAAAACACAAATGTGAGGATTGAAGGATTTTAGAAGTTTGGAAAACATGATGAGTGTTTGCTGTGTGGGTGTTTTTACTCTTCAGGCACAGGCTTCTCAGGGGACTACAGTGAATACTTTGGCCTACAGGTGGACGAGGACTCCTTGGTTTACCTGATGCTTGCCAATCACATTCTTCATACCCTTTACCCCGACTGCATCACTGTTGCAGAGGTAAATACACACTCTCCGCCACACACACATCCTCAGCATCCACTTACTTTGCAATGACACTGCCCACAGCTATCATTAATTAGAAGAACTTATTAGTTAGGCATAGCTTACTTATGTATTCATTGCGGTAATTAAGAAGTAATGCAAAAGGAAATGGGATGCCACTCTTTTTTGCCTGTGGTATAGGGATCTCACTGCCTTAACGTGGTGAGCTGTGGAGAGGTATTGATGTGATCTTGGCTGACTGGGAAAGAAACCTGTGCACACAAAGAGAAAATGTGATATTAAACAGGGAGACTTCTCTGCAGGATGTGTCAGGGATGCCTGCTCTCTGCAGACCAGTGGAGGAGGGAGGACTTGGTTTTGATTACCGACTGGCTATGGCTATTCCTGACAAGTGGATCCAGGTAGGGTGATTTACTTCCTTTCAAAAAATCGGCCTCTTTTTGTGCCTTTTGGGTTTTGTTTTCCTCCCCAGCCGCATTTACAGGTGCTGCAGGCCTCTGCTCGCACAGAAACTTCGGCGTGAGCCACAAATAGATAGAAAAGTGGAAGCGTTTCAAAACAGGGATGAAAGACAAAGGGAGTGGCAGGGCTTGTTAGGAACAGTCTTGTGGTAAAGCTGAGCTTATTGCTAAGCTTTTGAGCCTTTAAAGAAACTTGCACACTGTTGCGCTCTGGTGTAATTTGAATGGACAAGGAGGGTTTGATACATCCACAAACTAGATGCAACACGCACAAGGGGAAACGGTACCAACTGAAATATAGGAGCCCACTACAACTAGTTGCATCCTTGGAACAGTTCTTGTTTGCACTTACCCACGATGACAAGAAATGCTACGGACGCCTGCACAATGAGCCTAATTGCAATTCAATAGATCAGCCCAGTGATAAACACCATCTTTGTGAAGCTTATAATGGTCACCTTCTGCCTCGAAAAAGGCTACAAACATTAAAAACCAAATGTAGGTCTCTGAATATAACCTAAGAAAGATTTAAATCAGTGTATTCTATTTATGTATGCTCAAGCTATAAAGTCACATTTGCAATAAATTTAAACCCTTTACGTGATCTTTCTGGATCTGTGAAGAAAATGGTGTAAAGTTTCTTTTCCATGAGACCAGAGAGTCTGCACTTAAGTTTTTTTTCTTCTTCTCTCTTTTCACCTGGAGCTGTGAGTGAGGTTTATGAAGCCGAAGAAGGTCTTTTTCCTTTTCTTTTCTTTTCTTTTTTAAAAGCAGTGCTAATTTATTTTTCTTTTTTCCCCTTCTCCTTAATCCTACCTGCTGCGCAAAGTAGGAAGGTCATTATTTATCCATCCGAACACAGAGCCATGAATAAATGATGGAAGTGACATAATTGTTATTGAAAATAAAAGCATTTGACTTATTCATGCATAATGAATAAGCTGTGCTCACATAAAAATATTTTATGTGAGCAGGGAGAAAAAAAAAAAAGATGAGATTTAATAATGTTAACATGAAGGTCATCCAGTCACTGATCCAGTCTGAAATTTCTTTTGTGATGTGTTTTTTTTTTTTTTTTTTCTTAAGTTGAGCTTTGAATAGGCTGACAGTCGCCTTTACATTTCACTTTATTCATTATTCACTCTGAAATTTCTGTCCTTGGGGTAGCTTTATATGATGTCAAAGCAAAGGTTATTTCTTCAGTTTGAATTCAGTGCTCTGTTGATTTTTTTTTTTTTTTACAACCAGTCAGACAATCTGAATAGTTAAAGATCAGAAACAGTACTATCGCAAGAACAAGAAAAAAGCTCATCCCTTCAGGTTTGTCACCCTCCACTCATTGTCAGGGGAAAAAAAAAAAGATAATTTCAGCTACAGCGAATTAAAGAAGAAAAGAGTCAATTATGGTCATCTAAAATTAGAAAGCTGTAAGGAAGTTAAAAAAAAAATGCGTTTTTTAAAATTAAAATGATAGAGCTTCCATGAATAAATTCACACTGGTATGACAGTTCTAAAATCTGGATTTTGTGAATGACCTCGCCGGATGTCTGATGTGTTTCCAAGCCTAAATGAATTGTAACATTTTATTTGATCCCTTTTTTTTTTTTTCGCTTCAAAAATTTAATGAAAATTACAAAAACCGCGAGAAGGAGTTGTGACATATTGATCTACGAAAATACATTCTGCTTAAAGATTAAATGTGACTTTGAAAAGCAGAAATGGATAAGCTTCAACAGAGAATAGAAAATGAAAATGAGAAAGCTTTAATTTTTTTTTTTCTTTAAGATTTCGTCGTTATCGTGGTTGTTTTGTTGTTTCAACACGAGATGTTCTTTTGATTATTTTAATCGTACTTCTATTACTCCTGTTCTTGCAGTAGAATAGAAAAGAACTCTCTTTTGCCGACATTGTCTTTTGTTTTTCACATTTATCTCAGTTTTGACTGTACTGTAATAAGAAGAAACCTTGTGTGGAAGAGTGAGGTCCTGTGGGAGAATGTCCTGTTGAGTAAACCAGTTTTATTGCCTACTGTCAGAGGTTTTAAGGTTTTCCATGTTTCCTTGAAGGTTACTGTCAGGTTTGCTACACAGCGTAAAGCGCAGCTCTTTGCTCTGCTACCTTCCAGATAAAAGGTAACTAATGTGTACATTCAAACACGAGAGAAAAGCCCGCTGATGGACAGTCTGGTTACTGTACAGAAGGAACTTTATGTCTCTATGTGTTGCTTACCAGGACTTAGGCAGCGAATATTTCTAACATGCTGATAATGCCGACATCAGAGCATCAGGTAGGACAACAACAACAAAAAACACTAGCTTGACTTTTTCCCACAAAAACAACAGAAATATCGAATATTTCTACTAAAACAGTGCTTTCTGTTTCCAGCCATTACTGGGGGGAAAAAAAAAAAAAGTGATAACACAATCCGTTCCCGCCCGACGCTGCTTCAGACTGGATGGGAAATTACGGCCACCAAATATTCTCAGTTCTTCCACAACAACTGTTGAAGCACCCTTTAGCTCGGCACTTCAGCCCAAACTGCCACTGTGAAAGTACTTAATGGCCCACAGTGGGAAAACATTGTTTGTAACTGTTCAGCCATCAGGTATGAAAGTCCATAACGTGGAAGCCGAGCAGCGCCGAGGAAATGTATGCATGCCCAGCCGTCCGTCCGGAGACTAAAATAAATGTTGTTATGCATTTGTTTATCTGAAATTCTTTGCTTGCTGCTGTGTCTGAGGGCATCAGCCTGACGTACATGACCAGACTTTCTCTCAGAAAGCTTCTTTTTTTTTTTGAGTCTTGTCTAGGAGCACTGTGTGCCTCTGCTGGAGAACTTGGATAAATTTACAGTACTTGGGATCAGTACATAACTCATAATTTATTTTCTTGGCCGCCTTGGTGTTTCCTGTAATAATAAAACGACTCCCCATTTATTGTCGGTATGCGGCGGTGTGTTTTTTATGAAATCAACAAATATTACTTTAGAAAGTACATTTGTAGGGACGGAGACAGACAGCGGGTTATCTCGGGGGGGATGTGTCTGACTGTTTGGGTTGGCTGGCGGATGAATGTGGAATATTTTGTGTCCTGTCTCTGTGCGTGCCTTCTCAGAGCAAGAAGAAGCCTTTTCCCGCATTTGAAGAAAAATACGCAGAATGCAAACAGACATCGTCTGTTGTAAGATTCATGTAAAGCTTTTTCCTCCACTAGTCTACGCGGGAAAAGTATTTACTCATATTTTGGTGAAAAAGCAAAGCAGAGTGTGTGACCTCGGCACCGCATGCATCCTCTTGCGCTACAGTTTCTTGTGTTTCTCGATGGGGGAAGTCAATGCATCGTTAATCAAGTCTGTCTCTCACAGCAGTGGGTTTTACTCGGTGGTGAGGATGGAGGGAGGAGAAGAGAGAGGGGAAGAGGAAGGGAAAGGAGGGGGAGAAAAAAAAAAACGAGAGAGAGAGAGAGAGATAGTCCCAGACTTGACCTTCCTCGGTGTTACTTGCGCGAGCTGTGTGTTGCTCCGCCGAGGTTTCACAGGATTATCCTCGGGACGCCTCTGGAGAGGTTGTTGCTGCTTTTACTTTCCAAACAATATTGCTGGCAATGCAATATTTGTTTAGATACTTTCTTTTGGTTGCATTTTTTCAATTAAATTTGTTGCCTCCCTGAGGAGACTTGAAGCCGGAGGAGAGCAAGTGAGCAGTGAAATTCTTGTATTTCTGTGCAGGGAAGCATTCATATGAACATGCCTTGGTATAGTCAGTGAAGTGCACTCAGGGCTAGCCTTGCCTCTTCTCACAGAGTGTCAATTAGGGAGGGATTTGAATGGACTGAAGTGGAGCCTCCAGTGAGGTGTGTGTTGCAGAGAAGGAGATATGGAGTGGGGAGGACAGGCATTCAGGAAGATAGACAGAGGGAGAGAGAGACAGACGGGCAGGAAGAAACAGAAGGAAAGAGAGACAAAGACACAGAGCAACAGAGCTGTGAGCTTATTTATAGATTCACATGTGTGCACCAATGAATTTCTCTCAGTTCCTCGGCTGGGCCCTCACGCTGTGTTTCGTCCTCAGCATGACTGATTGATATGACTCATTTACTGGCTGCAGAAGGCTGTTAGGACCAACAGACTGTGAAAAATTAAGATATCCTAATGAGAAGACCAGATAAGGCGCACAGCACAAGTTTGGATGATTCGATCTGATTATGACCATAAAATGCTGTCACTCCTAATGGATAATGTTACAAAAGCCCTCTAATTTAACAAGCACCCTTCCCTCCAGCTACAATAGATTGAGATGTAATTGAAACAATTAGAGGCGGAGGAGGTAGAGGGCTCCATGGTAGCAGCTTGGATAAAAGAAGGTGATGCAGAGAATTCTCCGGCATCCCTCTGCTTCTCTCAGCTGTTCAACTTGAATGACCTCTGAGTCAATTGTCCCAATTTTTGTTTCTGTTCCTCCATTTATTTTAATTGAATGAAAATATCAGTCTGCACAGCTCTCTTCTTATTAGTTTCCAGGGGAAAAAAAATCCATTTCTAGTCCACATACTTTGCTCTGTCCATCACACCAGAAACACTTTCAATTAACATGACTTCTTTTTAAAAAAAAATAAATAAAAAATCGAGGCTGCTGGCAAGCAAAGACGAACTTCAGCTTGTTTATGTAAACATGTCAGCGGTTTCATCGGCCGCCTTTAAAGGGCGCCCACTCTCTTTGACCCCCCTCTGCTAGTGTCACCCTCTACTTGCGTGCTTTAATAGCAGCAGAATTTCAGCTCCGGTTTGCTTTATTTTATTAGCTAATTGCACTCTCAGGCCACCCTTGTGTGGTGTTAACTTGTGGCGCAGGATTTCTTTCGCAAAGGAAAAAAAAAACTGCGAGGTGAGCCCAGGAGAGGCTTTCAGCTGAGCGAGAGCCCACAGCGGAGACATTTCTGTGGGCAGAAAGTTCATTAATTCCTCAAACTGCGAAAAAACATAAAGACGGCGAGACAATATCGCGATCCGTGGGACCGAAGGGGGGCCGCACACCTCGGTTCCTCCGCTCACCTCCGGGGTCAGCGGCGGATGTGTGAGGAGATGATGTCCCCATAGCAACGCAAACTCGGTCCCCGGTGGATGGTGTTTGCAAAGACGGGCGAAGGCATGATGCTGGGGCCAGCCACCAAATGTAAAACAAGAGCTTTGCGCTAAACTCGTCTCTGCCACCGGCGTCCTTCCCAGCACCATGCGACGGGAGCAGAGAGCCTCTTGAATCAGTCACANCGTGTCAGTGGCAGCGAGATGACCTCATCCTGCACTGAGAGATTTTTTTTTTTCTCTTTCTCTTTTTTTTTTTTTTTTATTTTATTTCTGGCTCTGCCTAATTAATCTGGGCACTCTGGTTGGCTCCTGACAGCAGGCTTGTAAAGTAAGATTTGTGCACTGCTCATTATCATTGATGAAGTGGAGTGTCAGTGGTGCCAGGAAGCTCGGCTGGTCGGGGCTGATGTGGGTGAGCTGGTGGTAGGGAAGTCGTCAACCCATTCACTCCTGTCTCCGCTCCGACAGTCCCACTCCCAGATTAATTGCTCCCAGACCACTTTTGCGGTTGAATTGAATTGTAATGATTCATAAGGAAGTGTAAAATGTCTGATTGTACGTGGATGTGGAGGCAGCCAGAAGGATCTCGGGGGTATTTCCTGTAGATTCAGTTGTTTAGTTTTTATATTGGAGCTGGTGGTGGGGAAGGAAAAAAAAAAAAAAAGAAACCAGTCTTTGGAGGATTTATTTATTTCCAGCTCCTGTTGCCTTCTAGGTTTAGCTGTAGGGGTGAAATTCATATTTAAACTTTGTATTATAGTGTGGGGTGCTACCAAACCACCATCGCTAACAAGATAGTTTTTCATTCAGACGTGTCTTGAGAATTGTAACAAGTAGCTACGGCCGGTCTGTCTTTTTTTTCTAAGGAATGTAATTTGTCAGCTGACATTTTTATTACTTTTCCCACTTGTATTTGTGTATATGTGCCTACATGCACATGATAATCCCTGATGTTTTTCTTCCATATGTCTTTTTTTTCTCCTTATGGGGTTAGTTTTTATTCATAACATCATTAATCTAAAGCTAAGAAGCTGTCTGTTTGGTGGTATGACTTGCACATGCGAGATTTTAATGAATAATGCCAAATAACATGCTTCATTTTTTACCTTGTATTCAAAATTTTGCATTTTCGTCTTTGATTGTAAACTGTCAGGAGACTTGGTGGTTTCCTTCCTTCTTTAACTTTAAATATTTCTCTTTTATTGCTAAATATTCAAGACTAAAAATATGAATTTAACAGTTAAAACACCAGGAAATATATAGTAATGTTTAATAAATTAAAAAGCTTTTTCTCCTTTACGAAAACTACAGTAGATGGTACGTCATTAGAGGCCTAATGTGCTTTGATAATCATCCCTAAGTTAAAGACGAACCAGCAAGGCTCAGGTTGAGGATCAGAGGAGGAGGAGGAGGAGGTGCATTAAGGTCCTTCATGTATAGATGATAAGTGCCCTGCCGAGGTTTTTTGGTGGCATTGGCGATGACTAATATGGCCACACAAGGCTAAGGTGAAAAAGAGTGAATGTGAACAGATGGTGATATATAGAGCGGGATAGCCTCTATTTAGGTGGACCAGCCAGTTCATCTCAGACATATTGATCGGCACAATTTACTCTCTTTACTCAGAGGATTATGGCTCTGTAGAGTAATATAAAGGTTTCCTGACATGTCAATCAGCTGTCACTGCCAATTCCGCCGAGCAGACTTCAGCCTGTCACTGAAATGGGTTCGCCAACTCCCCCACCGCTCAGACAGGCTGCAAGTCTATTGCCAAGGGTTCTTGGAGGGCATAAAGTCTTTTTTTTTTTTTTTTTTTTCCATTTAGAAATGATACTGATACTGTGGCTTTCGAGCATCTCTCTTGTTTATTAAATCATCTCTGACCCCACTGCAGCACAAATGGTTATTTTTACTCTGCCCTCTGCTATTATATTTTTGTGTAACTTTTAGTGATTAGGAGCAGTCAGTGTGACTGCACAGCAGCAATGTGTGGGAAGATGTGCTTCGGATGCACGCTTTACTGACCCCCCGTTTCCTTCCGACCTCTGGAAATGACTCCTTTGGCAGGAAGTGTGCATGTAGGCAGGCCAGCAGAGGGGCATTGATTCCATGGTTGGATTTATTGTTGAATCCCTCCGTTTGGATGAGAGGCTCTGACCTTGCCCATCTCAGGTGGGGAGAGCTGATGCCTTACTACCCATGGGCTGTAGTGAAGTTATTAAAAACTCCATTACCACCATTCAAAGGTAGACATAACTCACAGTGCGGATATAGAGATGTCAAAACAGAGATTGATCTGAGAAAGAAGTGTAACCCAGAGAAAACTTAAGAAAGGTAAAAGACTGCCAGGACTGAAATACTGAGCTTTAGGCATCCATCAGAGCCTGAATAGATCTCTCAGCCACACATCTATCATACCCTTTTTCAATAACCCCTCTCTGTCACTGTGAAGATCCTGAAGGAGTTTAAGGATGAGGACTGGAACATGGGCAACATCTCCCACACACTGACCAACAGGCGATATGGAGAGAAGTGCATAGCCTATGCAGAAAGTCATGACCAGGTAAGCTGTTCTGCACCGTCTTGCTTTACAGAGCGGCTATTTTTCTCCGGTGTGAATGACGAAACATAACCTGCGTTTTTCAGGCTCTGGTCGGCGATAAGACCCTGGCCTTCTGGTTAATGGACAAGGAGATGTACACCAACATGAGCTCTATGATTCCCATGAGTTCTGTCATCAACCGCGGCATGCAGCTGCACAAGATGATCCGGCTAATCGTACATGGGCTGGGTGGGGAAGGCTACCTCAACTTCATGGGTGAGTCATCGGAGTAGCTCAAGGAGATGCTGCAGCAGAGTTTCCATTACACCAGCATAATATCTCGCTTTACTCCACTGACATAAAATTAGATGATCATTTTTTTTGTTCAGCTTTCACATCCTGCATCTTACGCCAAAACAAATCCGATTACACCACGCCGTCTGATTCGACCGTGCTATTATGTAATCATGCCGCATGTCTACATGGTTCCACTTGCATTGAAATGCTGGACGGCCAAGAGGTGATGAAGGTCATTATTGTGAGGCAGCAGTCCTCTGTTTGGTTTATTTTTTATTAAAACAGGCAAGGTGAATCATTTCAGATCCCTCTCATGTACTGCATTCTACCTGAATTTGAACTTCTCCCCTCAGGCAGACACAACAATCACTAAGTGTTCACTGAACAGATATAAATACGCATTTATTCTCCTGTCCATCCAAGTCTTACACCGGCAACACGCAGAAACAGGCTCCGGGATAAATATTTAATTGATAAGGCTATCCCTGCTGTGTTCATTTGCACTACTGTTAGAGGCGTTATCTTTTTTAGCTATAGTCATTTATTTTTGCACACATCCTTGTGTCATAGTGTGTTTTTTAGCTTCAGGGTAAAATTGAAAAACAGATTTTGCCTTTTCAATAATAAACATATGCTAATTTCGCGAAGGCTTAAAATATCTCAGAGTAGCTCACTTATTTTTCATTTGGGTAAAGTGCTCAGTTATATGATTTGTTATATTTCTTTCATGGAATATATCTCTGGAGTAGCTTGCTACCAATGAGTCAAGGCTGATGATAAGCATCAAAGAAACCTTTTGAAGTGGGGTTGACATCACTTTCCAGAGCTGATGGTGAAATACAGGACAAAAGCTGTCTAAGATCAGATAGGTTCTTTTTTTTTTTCCCCCTCAAATGGATCCAATTCTCAGTCACTGCTGGGATGTCTTGCATTTTTAGGTCATCATTTGGGCAAGGGCATGACTTTATCAAGGCCTGCTGGTAAAGATGATGATGAAGTGATAATTAATGATGTTGGAAGTTGACCTTGGTTGAACGGAATGCGTTTCCTTGAATGTGGTTTAATGTAAATATATCGCCTATATAGTCCCACCTGAGATCCACAGCATTTTAGCTCCACCTGCTGACCAGGTGCTCCGGTCAAACAGTCGAAGTGTCTCCTCTTATTACCTGTGCTCCCTTCTTTGGATTCATTATCAGTCAGTTATTCACCTCAACGTTCGGTAATACTTAAAGAAAAAAAAAAAAAAAAACACCTTGTGAAGTTCTGCTAAGTGGATTGATGTGTGGGGGGGGGAACAGAGGCACAATCAAAACAGCTGTTCTCCGCGGACAATCATAACAGGGCAGCTTATAATGATTAGAATGTCAGAGAATTGACCCCATGTGGGCAGCTGAAGGACAGTTGATAGTAATTATATCTCATTCTCTGGCTAAAGTGTAGCTCAAAGGCACTCTCTGCTGCACTCTCGCTGCTTTGTCTCGCATGGATTTTTTGGTGCCACATTTACTTTCAACCAATCAGTTGAGTTTTAGAATCACAAGGAGCTGATGAGTGGAAAACAATACTTTAAAAGCGGTTTTGACGATGGTTTCATTTGCCCGCCGTTGGGAAAAACACTACAAACTGTGCTCGCTTACCAGCTTTACCTTTTAACCCATTCTTGCATAATTTGATCTTTTAATAACCACAAACATATACGACAGTTAAAGGACGATCTTTTACGGATGTCTAGTCTCAGTTGACGGCTGATTTAGGCACCGGCTCACTAACAAAGGGACCCGAAATAGTCATTGTGTTATATTTTTTGCAGAACAAAATGCGTCAGTCCGGCTAAATAAGGAAAGAATAAGTGGGCATGTAGCTCGTAATATTATTGTGTTTACAGTGGAATGAAAGCATAAGTAGAGCATTTGGAATAATCTACATTTATTAATACATAAAGCACAGTCTGCTTCTACTAATAACACGCAGATCATTGTGTTGTTCTTCTCGTTATTGATATCAATATTCTAAGTTGGGGAAGACGTATGCGAAGCCATAGACTAATGAGAAAATCACCAAAACCTTGTTAGTGAACTTAGAGTGAACTACTTTGGGATATACTTACATAATAAACAAACACAGTGCAGTTTGCTATTCACAAGACGCATCTACTGTTGCGAGCCACGGCTTGAGAAAGAAACAGATCTCAAGAATTGAAGCAAATAGTTTATAAATGAAGACGATGCAGAACTGTCTCTGCTCTCCATTGATCTGTGCAGGCAGCTGAGATGACTCTAAAAGCACAATGCAGAATGCTCAGATAAACAAAAAAAAAACATCCCAGAGTAACAGCTAAAGGCTTAAAAGAAACGCTGAACCTGCTTAACATCTGCCTTCACAAATCTTCCATACCGTCCCCGTCTCCTGTCGCTGTCTAGAAACGACACTTCAGTGTAGCTGAGTTGTTTTCTCAATTACATAAGTAAGTGTGCCAAGTAATCTGTGGCTAAATTATGTTCAGAAGCAATGACTTATTTTCGAATGAATGATATGCTACATTTATCAGCGGCATCAGAGTCGGCGTGACGTTCAGGGCGGAAGGCGGCAGTCACACCAGAAACCAGGGTTTGCATCCAGATTCTTGTCTGTAGCAGCAAAAGAACTCTTTAAAATGAAAATAAAGTGGAGCTTTCCACCGTCAAGGATGAAATAAATTCCCAGGTTTGTTAAGGTATGGTGCCAGAAGAAGTCAGGGTGGCCGTTAGTTTTAAATCTCCAGATCAAACATAATTCTTCTTGCTGCTGCAGTCTGAAACAGTCTGGACAGGAAACCTTTTTAATACCAATTTTACTGCAGGAACTGCTGCATGGATCATATGTCAAATCCCTCACCCCCCCTGTAATTTCTGTTGTCTTCGAAGTGGTTACAAGGAAGGTTTGTTATTGTGATGAAGTTTTTGATGCAGTTATAATCCTTTCGCAAGCTGTGACTTTCCAATTTTTACTTTTGTATACATTTTGTCTCATAGATTTGGAGAAAAAAAACAAAGACAGAGAAGGGAAAAGGAAAATAAATAAAATAAAATATCCCTCTTCAAAAGGATTTCAGCTAATTATGTTCCATTTTCTTAATTCAGAGTTTTGGAGAATCACTCAGATAAATAAGCACAATTCAAACTTTAATGCACTTTATTCTGTCAACTCATGCTCGGTGGTTTGAAGAGATATGGAAAGAAGACCAGTATCAAGGAAGCAGAGAGACGAATACTGTTCTCTTTTGAAAACTGCTGTCTGACTGACTAAAATAATGGAGCTATCATGTTGTGATAACAGAAATAATGGATGAAAGTTTTTTTTTTTTTTGGAAGAACACGAAATCAGAGAACTGGGGAAAAAAAAAAAGTTTCAAAAAATCTGCAAAGACACACGGCACTGAAGTTCACCACTGAAAACTTTGCAAAGTTCAGGCCATTAGATGAGCATTAGGGAAATGCTCAAGAAAAGAAAATCAAGTAAATCTGAGATGACATGCCGTGTCAATGGATCAATGATGGCAGAGTCATTTAGCCAGTACTGAGCAAGAGCAAATTGTTTGAGCAAGCAAATCAATTTGAAGTGCCTTGCCTAGAAAAACCCATTTATTTACTCATGACCAATAGCAAACACCACACAGCAAGAGGACAAAGGGAGCATCCGCATTTGAGGTGCTGAGAGACGGATACTGTAAAGGATGTTGGAGCGTCAATGACATTAAAGCTCCAAGTGGCGTGGCAGTAATGAAACGCCTCAGTGGTTTTATCATTATATCAGCAGGGACAAAATGGAAGTGCTCGCACTTCCTGACTTTCAGGGGCTCACAGAGACTTAAGATAACCTTGCAGATTTACAGTCTAAATTATTGAGCTAAAAACTTCTCCCGGCACTTTGCATTCATGGAGAGCTACGGTGCAACAGGCAACTATTATACTGCAGCCTTGGACAATGAATTGAAAACCGGTGCTTCCTCCTCATACATTTCAAATACATAATCCCACTGAGAGCTTGCTGTGCTTTCAGGCCTGTGGTTTCGGACGAATGTGCCAATCACACTTCTGCTGTTGGACCACTAATGCTTATTTAATGCGCAAACTGGGAGTGGGAATGTACATTAACACAGTAACAAGAAATCAATCCGGCAAGTGCAAATAATCATTGCATCATGTCTGCAGCTTTTTTTTTTTTTTGCTTTTTTTTTTTTGCACTGCATCGAAAACCTTCTGTGACTCTCGCCTTCCCATCCCCTCTGATTCCCTCATTGATCTTCCTTTGCCAGAATCCCTCCAATGGAAAACACATTGATCCTTGGCTCCTTCTTGTGCTGCTAATTACTGAGGGGACTGTGTCACAGTCAGGCCCTTATCTGATGCAGGGCTGTGTAGAGGAGTAATGGGACGTGCCATCTGAAAAGCTGTCTGACATAACCTTTTGTAAACATAGTTGCCCCCCATTAATCATATCATTATTGGATCTACCATGAATTTAATCATCAACGTTATCCAACAAGCTTTTTTGGGATTTTTTCCACCCTTTGGTACTGGTGCAAAATCTTAGTAGAACCAATTTTTTTTTCTCATTTTATTAATATATTTTTCTTACAGCCATCCTAGTGGATCTGTGAGGCTGTGTTTGTAGCTACAGCGGCGATTTAAACTGAACTTTAGCATACGTACATGCTATTTACCCTGCTCTCCGTCTTATATTTCAGTCTGGCGTTGGAGCGACTCGAGCATGGCTAACAAGTGTTTTTCCCCTTAAAGGATCAACAATCTGGGCTTCTGAGTTTTGGTCATCGGTCTTATCAGTAGTAAGGTTCATTTCTGAGATCACAGCAGCAACATCACTAAAGAGAACTCAAAAAAAAGCAAGAGCAGTCCAATCATACAGGTTTTTAAACAAACCCCCCCAGGTACGCCAGACTTGTTTGGAGGAGAAAACAAACAGCAGACAATAAAACTGTTGGCCAAACACTTCTCTGTAAACTTTAACCTGCGGTATTATTCTAGCTGAACACATAGTTTCCTGTGCAACTTGCTTCTAAGCAAAGCAGTTTTAATAATCGGGCTGAACAGCTGGCTCGTCTTTTTTTTTTTACATGTGTTTCATGCCCCTGTCTGGTTTAATTGATGTCAGAAGTTGTAAAAAGCTGAAAATTATCCATTAATGATTGTAAACAAAACTCATCGCGGTATTTTCTGTCAGATAACAGTGCCCCTGATATATTATGATGATTTTATTCATGTGTGTATTAGGGTGCGAATCCATCATATTTCATTCTTGAACAGAGCATGCTATCTGGTTTATTTCAGCTGCGAGGAGGCAGAGGAAGGTGATTATCATGGTGATTAATGCAGGCATATGGGAGGAACATTGCCGTTTTATCCGAGAGGAGAGGGAAATGATTACCTAATGGAGGTGTGTCCAATGTGTTTCTTTAAAGCTGAAATCAAAAGAAGAGTCAAAGGCTTCCTCGGGATACTGAATCAACTCCTGCAGGAAACCAATCATCTCCGCTCGGCTTTATAAAATAATAATAACACTGGAAAACTGAAAGTAAATAGGCAAAAGAGGCCAGTGCTCTTATACCGTTAATGAAGTGTAGTTCTTTTAAGAGCTTATATCAAAGCAGTGGCCTGTATCTCAGCTTGCTGTCTTGTACAAAGATTAGCATTCAGTTTGTGTTTTTTTTTTTTTTTTTTTTTTCTCTCTAACCTTCATGTTTTTGTGCATGCATGTGTGTTGGTGTGTGAACGTGCCCTCCCTGCCTCCATACGGCGCAGACTGTCAGACGGAAAAATGGATAAGGAACCACTTAATGCAGCCCGCTCATTAATGGAAGAGTATACACGCTGGAGCATTTTCACACTGTGAAGTAACTGTTAGCGAAATGTTATGCATTTTGCAGGCAGATTTTGTTGTGCGGTGGAGTTCTCACAGCATCCATGCAGGTCAAGTGTAGGCCGGTAGATGAAGTCACATCATTCTAAAATATTTCGAGTGCAGCTCGGAGTAGCAGCTTCTTTATGTGCTTATTATTTTGCCAACTGTGTTTTCACCTTCAGTTCACTTCCCTCCATCTCAACCAAAGAAAAAAAAACAAAAAACAAAGATGTATTGTTTCCCTTTTGGTTCTGTTCCATTCACAATGACTTATTACAAACAAACCGATGGCTGTAAACATAAAGTCCCATGGGCTGACAGGTCACTCATTCATTGAGCAGTGACCTGTTCTGCATCACGAGCGCTACATGGGCCCAAAGGGCGCTTGGTATCAAAATAGAGTTTTTTTTTTTTTTTTGTAAGTGACCGACAGAAATTGACACTTTAGCTCTGGTATTTGAAATCTGTACCATTTCCCCCCTAAAAGCTTAGACAAAGAATAACAGTTGATCGTGAGCAGCAGCCTGCAACTTGACTCCATCCGTCTTAAATAATGATGGAAGCCAGACAGAAATGAGCCATCTTGTTCTGCAGAATGATTGAGGGGAAATTGTTGCCGTGATCAGCGCGAGTACGGTTGTTTTCTTTAGTTGTGGGCTACGTAGACACACATAAAACCTTTTCAGGGGCTTTTGATGCATTTGTGCTTTGTGGGATTGTGATAAGTCACTGCGAGTATAGCTGAGTTTTTACAGGTATTTGCCACGTTTCATTGCAGTGCATCCACTAAGTTACTGAGATATTTCTCTGAGGTAGAAAAAGTGTGAAGGGAATGACCAAAACCAGGAGGCTTTATCCTCTAGAGACCAGAACTGTTGGAACATGCCTTCGTAGGAGTGTTTATACCGATCCGTGCAATAGTTGTTGATATATTTCAACAACCTGTCTGACCAAACAGCATTGCCGTCCTTACACTCTTGCTGCTAGCATGGCTAAAACGCTCGCTTTAAGAAATCGGTTGCAAAGGCGCGGGAGTACCGATGTCTCCGCCCTGGCCTGGAGCGCTGTAATGTTTTATTGAGAATCCTTGATAATACATGATCTTTGATAACAGTTTTGCAAGCGTGAATGCACTTCAAACTCCGAACTCGCCTTGAATTGTGACTTAACTGAACGAACTCAGCCTTCATATGCGCGGCACACGGTTTAATACCTGTGTAATGGATTTGTAGCCGGCGTCCTCATGGATGCGTTGTCAGTGGTATGTGAAGTACAACAGCCCTTTTGATGGCTTTTTTGCAGTCTGAAGCGAGCATTGCATGCCACTGCACTGATCCATTTCTCTCTTTTTCTTCACTAGAAAAATGTACAATGCCTCTGTGGTTGCTCTCACTCCCACCACCTACACGTGGCGTATGCAACATAGTGCAACTCACAGAGCCCGTTTCCCTTGGGCGTATTGAAAGTCATTCTGGGAAATGTAGGAACTCAAAAAAGTACTGTGGATGTTGACAGCTGAGGGTGGATACACCAAAATAATAAATTATGCATCGAACATCACATATTGATGGTTGGCAGTGAAAGATTATCTGAACGTGGAGATTTTTTTTTCTCTGCAGACTGGGTTCCCTGAGGTAATCAGAGGTTTTTTTTTTTTTTTAGGTGCTACTTAAAGGGAGGAGCCTCTGGCACTGCGTTTGAGAGTCTTCTTTTATGCCTCTTTACATGTCTTGATATTATGTGAAAGCTACCTGAACCCAGAGAATACAAACATTACTGCCTTAGTACAATAAAAAAAAAAAAACATATTTCCTTTCTTCAAGGAAGGTTGTCAAAATGTGGCATGTCCTTGACATTCCTTCTTCATCACAATCCTCTCTTCCTTAGTTGCTTCTTCAGGTGGAATACCAAAGTAAACAGTATATAGTTTTCTTAACTTTAGTTCTCTGAATGCAAGTGGAGCCCTCAGACCAGGCTTATTCTCCCCATTCTTTGCATTTTTCACATCTGAAAATGCTTGAATGAGCTTATTCACCGCTGTGGGTCTGCACTAGCGTTGGATAGCACTGATGCAACTCCTCATCAAAAACATGCCAGAGGAGGTTAAGTTGTTACCAGGCATATACTGCATTTTCAAGAAGAGCCCACAGTCGGCATTAAATTCTGATTGAGTCTAATAAATCAGTCGGGAAGGGGGGGATGCGCCGGCCCTGGCCAAAAACTAGAGGTCATACAGCACATAGAGTCTATCAGTACTGTAAAACTGTCACATAGGAAGTCTCCAACCCGCTGATATACGGAGCTCAGCGCAGACATGCCTGTTGCACCGCTGGCCTGCAACAATTTCCTCCACTATGTGGGCTTGTCCATCACAGGGCTATTTCTTTATTTCTACATAGCACAGTGTTGCTCCAAAGGGATCGTCCAGCTAAGATCTAACAGCGCGTCGTATCCCTACAAGCCTGTTAGTTCAGTACACATTAATAAACAATCCCCTCGTGTTTGTATTGAATAGTACAGCGGTGTGACAGCTAAGCGGAGAGGAAAGATGATTTGGACAGCTGAGGAAGGCTCTTAAAATGGGCTATTTCTTCCTGGAGGCTATGAAGACGCCGGGTCATTGGGAAGATTGACATTTTCGACAGGTTCCCCAGTGGCAGCCGAACACTCAGGAGAACTTCTTTGTCTTTTTGCTTGAGGGCAGTTCATACCTAACAGACATATCCGCTGCCACCTGTGGCCAAGGCCACGACACAGCCTACAGGAGCTGTAACATAGAGGTGAAACTGCTCAGTTTGTCTTGCAGAGGCATATATATAAAAAAAAAAAAAAACAAGTCAGGGATGATGTCCAAGCTGGTAGCCTTAACCTCCTGTCTTAATACCTTCACACAATCTTAAATTTCTTTATCCTACCGGGTGCACTGACTTAACAGATGTAGGATATGAGTATGAGCCCACATCTGAGCTGCTTTTTCCTCTCCTTCCGCTATCTGTGTGCTCCTGTTTTCAGAATCTACTTTGCTATGAGGAACAACAACAACCTACCACACTGAAAACTGCTCCTTTTGCAGAGGTTTTGAACAGCGTAGTAATCCAGCCCGCCGTTTGTTTTCGGTGAATTATCCATTTTAATGACACTGTTCGCCTACCTGCATGCAAATGTTCCACCAAAACAATTCCTCCTTTCACTGTTTTGAGGGAACATTGAGGCCGTATATTTCACTTAGCTCTGCCCAAATGTCTTATTCGGTACCTTAAGCAAAGTTTGCAGAGACTGGAATTTGATGAAGAAGGAAAATCTGTATTCACAAATATAGATATTAAGGAATATTCAGCAGTATGATGTTGCACATGAACAGTTTGAACTTTGACATTATGTGCTGGTGCATGGAAAGGTATTAAAGTCCATGCATTCCCCCCCTCCCACAAACCTGCAGCTAAATAACAGTATGGGTTTTGTGCTCGGTGTGAAATGCGAAATATTAGTACAGAACTTTCAGATACACAATGAAGTAGTGTAGACATTCCTCCTGGTGCAGTGCAGGAAAGAAAGTCTGCCTTTGACTGCCGGTGTTGAGGTGTAATTCTCTCCTTAACATTTCAAGTTCAGTTGTGTGGGAGGCTTGTTATTCATGCAGATGTCACAAAAAGGCTCCTTCTCTCTCTTTCTCTCTCCCTATCTCTCTGTCTCTCTCTCTCTCTTTCTCTGTATGTCTCCGCTGCCCTAATTCCTCGGCAACTGCTGCTGCTGCAGTGGGCTCATTCTGTTGGCAGTCCGTGTCTCATTGTTGCTACTTCTTTAACACCTACATAATGTATTTCATTAGAACGTGCTGTCAGTCGCCGTCCGTTCCACTCCATCCCATCACTCAGACTCGTTTTTTTTTTAATGTATTTGTTTATTTTTATTTATTTATTTAGCTTTGGTACCATCTTCCTCTGTCTCTTGTCTGTGTTTCTTTCTCTGCCGGGAATTCAATTATCCCGGCTGTTGTTTTATGATGTTGTCATGACATCCGATGACGGATTCATTATCTCATCTCCTGCCATGACAGGATAGTAACATCAGGGCTGTTCTTTTTCTACACTTCTGCGGTGTGCATGCAGTTTTACTGGCTGTGTAGACTGTGTAATTGTTTGTCAGCGAAGATTTTATACTTAGGGGTAGCTTGCTTTCCTGCTTAATTAAAAGATGTTAAGGAAAATGAACAAACCGGAGGTTGTGAGGTGGCAGAATAATACAGAAATTTCGATAATGTTTTTTATAAATGTGAATTAATCAACAGTGAGATAAAGAGAAATCTCCTGATGAGCAACGCTGACTTGAAGTTTAGTCTTTGTTATGGAGAAAGAATACATAAATTATTGTAATATATATTAAAAAATATTCTGGTGAATTAATTTTGCATATGTTTGGTGAAGAAGTGGAACTCAAATGAAAGCCATGGGATTTATTTGCACAGCAACTTGTGTGTGTGTGTGTGTGTGTGTGTGTGTTTTTTTTTTTATGAAAGGGCAGGTTCTTGGGTGACAGGAAGGTTGGCACACTGTGGTTGGCGAAAATGTTGCGAGAACACTGTGGCTCTGTTTTAATATGGAAAGTATTAACCTCTGCTGGGGCTATAAAAAGGTCGCAGACTGACGCTGACTCCGGTCTGTTTGATCTCTGTCTTTTTCTGGCCTTGTTAAAAATTGCACAAAAACCTGAAAAGAAAAGAATTTAATTTAGCACGGCACGATATGCTAATTCACAGACTGTGTGCCTTTCCCTTCATTATGTACATTCTTTAATAACACTCTCTGTGTTGCAGGAAATGAGTTTGGCCATCCTGAGTGGCTGGATTTCCCCAGAGAGGGCAACAATCAGAGTTACCACTATGCCCGCCGGCAGTTTAACCTAGTGGATATGGATCACCTCCGCTACTGTCAGCTCTATGCCTTTGACCGGGACATGAACCGCACCGAAGACAAGTACGGCTGGCTGGCAGCCCCACCTGTAAGGACATCACACGCACTCCCCGTACAGTAGGCTTTATATAGAAACTCTCAATGACAAAATCTCACAGCACCATTTTTTAATCACAACACAGAATATTTAATAACTCCTTGTATCTGAGCCAGTTGTTCAGCCAGAATAAATTCACTCTCAGGACACCGTCTTTACATACCTGTACAGTTTTCCCCGTCTCCATTCTGGAAATGTCTTGTTTCTCTGGCTGCTGTCAGGTCCAACAGTAATAGATTTTACTCTCATCCTTCAGCTTCTGTCTTTCCCTGCAATTGAAGGAGAGGAATTGGGAGGAGAAAAAAAAAATGTTTTTCTCTTGAGGGGCTGGTAGCAAAGTAATGGGATAATGCAAATGGAGAGTGTGGCTAAATTGACAGGGATTAGAAGTGAGGGTGTGTAATTGATTCAAAAATGCCCACCCTCACATCCCTGGGAATCAGTCCTCAGATTAAAGCTACTTCACCTTGTTATGTTACACTCTGACCTGAGTATTTCTCCTTGACAGACAAATGCAGCAGAGTGGGGGAAAAATATCAGAGAGCATAATTAGAGACATGCCTTGTTTACAGGGATAATCTCTGCACATTGGTCTAGCAGTCAAAAGTGTGTTTTGACGTACTGGAGGCTCCTTCGCCCTGTGGTACTAGATGAGACAGAGCTTTGGAGGTAAGGCAAAGGGAAAAACATAGCCTGGCTGATTCCTGCATTGCCTTTTGGGGGAAACGGGAGGGAAAGCTGATCCCAACGGATGCTACTGGCAGCGAAGACGAATACATTTGGCACCAGTGCTGACCTGCTATACACAGGATGCTGTTTTTCTTTCTTACTTGCTCGTTTTCTGTGCTTTTAATGTGAAAATATATAGAAGACGAACTCGACAGTGTAACCTCAAGACATCATCGAATTGTGTTCTCTCTGTGAAATATAACATCAAATCATGTGTAAAATAATTCTGTAAGATTATACAGGGACAGGTCGCTATGATCCAGCTCAGGGATCATATCTTAACATGGAGCCTTTTTACTAAAACCTCTGAAAAGCACATTTTGTTAGAGAGTGTAACACCAAATTAGCTTGTTTTTGATCACTTAAGAAATTGCCAAGTGATTATTCTGTTCTTATCAGGGCGGTTTTAACAGATTGCTGTTACGTCGAGATCACTAAAGACGAGCGCCTAACGAGCTTTCAAATGATCCTTAAGCACAAAAGTACATCATGATCTCAAGGAAACAAAATTCAGAAGGTCACATCAACACTTGTCCTCTACATGCTGTACAATTCTGGGCTGTCCTCGACAAAAGTTCACATTTGTCATAGAAACATTGTAAAATTTCATCCGTCCGTCCAGCACTGATCTCCTAGATCTCACTGTGAGACGCATCTACTGACAGCAGATTGACCGATTAGGAGAGTGACAGCAGTGTATGTCTTAATGTCTTAATATGTGGTTCCGCAAACCTTCCATTCGAAACACGGGATAAAATGACAGCGAATATATTGTCGGAACGTGTCGTGAATGGAGCAGATGGGTGACGTGACATCATAGCGCTGACATGCCTCAAAACTGACGTTGTCACAGTCCAACACTGATTGCGTTTTATCATACACACACGTTTTGAATTTAAATGTTGTAAGGCTGCCGTTCTCATTCTGTGTCTGTAGGCTTTTAGTCCAGATTTTTGCACAGTAATATATCTGTACGTATACTGTTACATATGATTTAATCAGCCAGTGTGCTGTTAGAGAACCCACGACAATCAGACATTATCTTTAAAAAGGTGGCTTCAAGGCAGGCACATGAAACAAAATAGTAAACATACAACCACCAGGTTTATTCAGTCACTAGAGCTGCTTCTATTAGCTTTAAAATGCTGCAGCAAACACACCAAATGTTCTGCTGTTGGCTGCAAAAGTGAACACAAGAGTCTTTGTGCACTACCCGCATCTGAGAAACTGATAACCCAGTGAGTTTATTTTTTGTTTATCAACAAACAAACAAATGAAAAATTATACACATAAAATTAAGGTAAAGATTAAAAGGTAACACTTTATAATAACTATCTGTTATAACTAGTTAATAGGTCATTTGTAAACTGTTAATTAGTGAGTTATTAACCACTTGTTAAGTGTTTGTTAATAGTTTGTTGATGATTTATAACGATGCCTTACAGATAGTTAATATACCATTTACAAACTGTTAGTTAATGAGTTATAAATGACTTGTTAACTAAAAGTGTTACCCTTTTTTTTTTTTTTTAAGTCTTGCTATAGGGAGTTTAGGATTCCTGAGATTTTGGGGGTTTTCTTGTACATTTTTGTTGGGTCAGAACTTTAGTTGAAAATTATATTAGGTTCATTTCCATAGTTACTATCACTGCAGGATATTGCAGCCTTATATTTAAATCAGTTAGGTTCAACCCCATAATGAGTAATACTGCAGGGTGTTAGTCTTATTGTGTATTAAGCTCAGGTGAAATAGGTTTTGATATAATTTTTGTTGGATTTAGTCCTTGATAAGTAAATTACTGAGTTAAATTCATACCATAAATAGCACTATAGGGTCTTAATGACAGCTTTGAATTTGGCTGTATTTAAATGTTAAATTACTGCTTAGAAAGAAAGTTAGAAGCAATAGAAAGAGACAGAGAGTCTTCTTCCTGACAGCAGCAGCTCAGCTGTATTTGAAGCTACAGACACTGAAACAGTCTATTTAATACAAGACTGAAGTTATACAGTCATGTTGAAGTGAATCATTTTTGTGTTTTGTTTTTTCTTTCTTAGCTGAGAGGCATTCTGGAAAGATATGAAACTTAAATTAATTTGCTGACAATGGGCACAATATGGGACCTTTAACATACACTTAAGATATTAGTTAAGTGGTGTGTCGACCAGACTAGAGCAAGAGATAATAAATGAGTTTCAGCGGTTTCTGTAGCTGACCCTGTGTTCCAGTCTCTGTGCACAGAAGCAGCTAAGACAAAAAAAAATAAAAAAAATCTTATTCATGAACGGATACAATATCACAGAAGTACTTTGTAGAACATCACTCACCGATAACGGCAATGACTGTTCAGAGATTCTGCTCTAACAACCAGATGAGTCTGAATCCTCTGTTGAGCTTATCAATGACATTGCCAAGGTAATTGTGCTTAGTCGGAGTATTCTACAGCTCAGCTAGTTCAATATTTCACTGTGGTGGGAGGATCCAAGGACGTTTTGTAGTGAGAACGAGATGCAGAAGATGATCCGTCAGATGTTCTCCTTGCTGTCCCAGGTGTAATTGATCTAAGCAAAAAAAAAAGAAACATGCAGGGACTTTGCTTAAAAGTGTGATTTGGGGCATTCTTCTTTGAAGGTGTAAAGCTGTGAGCTTCAAAAGGCCAAACTATGGACATGAACTGATGCTCCTGGTGTTGCAGAGATGGCATCACTTGAGGCGTACCACTGCAGCATCAGTGGCAATAAAACCTTAAGTCTGTCCTTATTTATTGAGTAAAGCTGTCTGTGTTCCAGTGGCCATTATTTGATTCAGTCACATAGCTTTCCTTGAGCAAACCCTAGACGAGAAGTGAAATCATTATTTGTCTCTTCTTTTCCAGCAGCTGGTTACATCTTTAAATGTATTTTCAAATTTTTTTTGCCCACAGCAACACCAACGTTTAAATCCATTTTTTTCGGCAAACTGCGCTGGGTGCACCTGCAGCTGATTTAGTGGAAGTTCCAGTGAAGAAAAGAAGCAGAGTGGGGGGGATTGCAGTTGGTCGAAATATTGGATTTCAACACTGGTTTTGCAAAAATATTCTCATTCAGACTGCTGACTTCACAAATAGGGATTTACCCTCCGCTCATTGCCTGGCAAAGTTTTTTCTCAGAACAGTTTGAGGTCAGTGTGATGCTGCAGGCGGTGACAGAAGCAGAAAACTTTACAGACTCCGGGCCTAATATCAAACAGGAATACATTTCTTTCACATCAGGCAGCCATATGTTTGCATCTTAAGAAGGTATTTTTCTCGCCGCACAATTGAAAAGTTTTTCGATTCTCATTTGGATTTTTTCTGACAAGCATCAGCAGATTCTGAATATAATCAGAATAAATTTATGATAGCAACCAAGTTATTTGATTGCATTTACATTTATTTATTTATTTATTTATAAGTAAAATTGGACATTTACTGTATATGCTTATTTGGTCGCAGCTTAATGGATGCAGGTTAAATTTGCCGTCCGGCGCTAACCGGCCAGAGGAACTTGGCATTACTTCAGATTTGCGGAGTTCTCGCGTAGAAATGGACTTGGTAAAAAAAAAAAAAAAAAGACTCCAGACTGTCAGCTCATTTCTTAACCTCCATCCTCTCTGCTGGTCCGGTTGCAGGGGTGCTTATCTTCTCGTTCAGCCGTGAATATGCTGCCCTGAAATTGGCTTGGGGAACATGGCACTAAAAATAGGGGGTTGGGTGACATTGATAATCTCTGCTAATGACACGTTAACAGTAGCTCGCTCCACAGGAGAGTGGCGGCTTTATCATGTGCAGCTGTCTAAAGCTGACAGTGTCTGCCTCGCGCTATCCCGGGCCGCTGCTCTCCGCTGATGAGTGCCACCTGTAATTTGATGTGCGAGTGTTTCTCAGTCTGTTTGGAAATGTGTCGTCCACTGATATATTGCGCCCCATTATGACTCTCTAAATCCGAGATGAGAAAGGTAATGACTATTCATGAAGAAATGCTTTATTAGCTTTTCTTTTCTCTCTCTCTTTTTTTTCTCCCCGCAGGCCTATGTCAGTGCCAAGCATGAAGACGACAAGGTCATTGTGTTTGACAGGGCAAATGTGGTCTTTATCTTCAACTTCCACCCCAGTAAGAGCTTCCAGGCCTACAGGGTGGGTGTAGAAGTTCCAGGAAAGTATCCTTTTAGTTCTCATATGTCCTGTCACTGCTCGTTTCTTAAAAAATCTTCAGACACCGGCTTTCCTCTTGTCACACCACAGTGCACACTCGAAGTGCCTCTGAGAGTAATGATGTCCTTGTTAGTTAGTTCTTTACAACTTTGTTACTTTCTATACAGTAATGCGACCGAGTCTGAAGTGTCAGTATTTCAACCAAGACAGTAAATGTCTATTAAAAAGGGAGCCTGAAATGAAGGAGCTGCGAAACACATGATCCGCACTGCGCAGCTGGATTTTTAAAGCTCACAGTGAGAACATGACCTTGTTTTTGGAAGGAGTTTGCCTCTGCAGCGTTTTGGGAGCGTGAGGTAAAGTATGTCAACAGCTAGTTGGTTACAGACATTAGTTTTTTACACAGTAGATCAATTTTCTTAACACCTGGTTGTCCTGTATATTTTCAGGGAGTATTACAAGTAAGTTTCTAGTGAAGCAAACAACCACATTTCATTCAGATCAGCTGTTACTTACTAACTTTATGGGACTGAGGGTTTGACTGGCAGTAATCTGTGCTCGAGTCAGACATGTCCACCCAGTGAATTTATACCAGGTGATGGATATAAACAAGAAAACAACCAAAAAACTGAATTTCTTAGGACACCCAAATGAGTACTTCAGAACATGTCAGCATCAATGTATGTCAGCTGTTCAGAGAATTTGCAATTTTATCACATCAGCTCACAGGAGTGACACATCTCGTAGAGTCCCACCTCGTCCTCTGTCTCTCAAACGTGTTTGTGCTACAGGTGTCAACTAACAAATGCGAAACGTCCAAGAAACACTACAGAACATTATATTACCAACGTGTCAGATCTCCAACATATATATATATATAAAAAGAACTCTGCAACTCTCAACCGCATCACTTCTGCATGAGTTTCATAATCATTTATTCCTGTCAGTGGGTGAATAGGTGAGATGGGGGAAGTTTACATCCAGCTATGTCACCTATAATCTTCACTACTGGCTCTTGATATGAAGTTGAGGGCTTGACATTGCCGTAAATAAAACTCCCACTAGTACAGTAACTTTGTTAGGTCATTGAGAATGATTAAATTCACCTTTGAGAAGATTCCAGACTATGAAGCGTATCAGGGATCCAAACGCTGTCAGACTTGTTAAAAAGTAAAGGTTACTTGTAAAGACCCGCAGCTTTAATGGCAGTGTTTTCTTCTGAAGCTGCTACTTCTGTGATATAATTTTAGCAGTCAGTGTTGAGAGGAATATGAGTCAGTTGTTTATAGTAGTGTTGTTATGCTATTAGAGAGAAATAACAGCAGAGCCCAGTGATTCAGAAAGCATTCTCTTTAGCGGCATTGGCTGTCAGGAATTTAATGAGTCCCACAGTTGTGATTACAGCAGGCTTAATGATCAGGCATGTGAAGGGGGACAGGAAGCTGACAGATTTGTATTTATTATAACGGACATCAATCCCTTATGGGGCTCGGCGTGGCTCACGCCGACGGATTCCCGGCTGGGCGCGACGCTGCGTTGCTTTTTCAGCTACGACTTAAATAATGCGGTGGTGAGTGGACGTGCGGACCAAATTGGGTAGCTTCCTCTGGGTGCCAGCGGTTCAAATCATTACATGTGGACAAGTCGGTCTCAATTGTGATGATTCGATCGGCTGACAAAGAGGGCATTAAACAGGAGTGATTCCTCTGCGTTTAGTGTTTTTGTTTTATTTAGATGGATAAGTGGTTGCCTCTGGCTGACTAATAAAATAGTAATAACTCTGTCAAAATACCGTTAAATATCAAAAATGAAAACAGATTCAGATGATGTTGTTATATTAGCCAAGTCAGACGTTATTAGGCTATTAACTGGCTGTTTTCATCCAGTAGGGACCTCCTCCACCTTCCAGTTGGCTCAGTAGACACTTAAGATCCTTGAGAAACAGAATATAACCCTGATAACGTAGGTGACCCCTTCACCCAAATCCAAGCATCACCAGACAGGCCCGTAGGTATGACAATGATCTGTGATGATAACAGCCAATTAATACGCTGATGACATCTCAATCGGATGCATTAACAAGCAAAATCATTCCCTGATTATTACATCTTTGCCAATTATATTATATAGTTAGATAGATTGATTAGTACAATGGATAAAAAAACCCAAACGGAACATTTTTAATATCCATTTTCCATTGTGGCATTAAAAGTGAACAGTGAGACAGAACAATAATCTGGTTTAATTGATGATTTAAAAGCCAATAGAAGGAACTCTTCATCTTTTAGTATCATGCGTTAATTGTAAGCTTGTCTGATGTGCAATAATTGTACGTTCTGCCTCGTGGTTTGGGCTCTGCCTTGATGGGGTGAGTCTTGGGCAAAGCACTAATAGCCTTGCTGCACGGTGTCTGTAACATCGTTTTTGAGGGTTTATTTTCATTTAGATGGAACCACATCTTTTCCTCCTGGTGCTTCTTTTGATGTTTAAGGAGAGGCCTCAGACACTGGGTGGGTTGAGAGGAAATGCAAATAAATGTGAGGGCAAAGCTCTGGCTGTCATTATACAGAGAGGCGGTAAACACATAAAGGCAAATGTGCTGTGTGTGTGTGTGTGTGAGGAAGGTAAATGCGCCGTGTGTATGAAGAGATGCAGATCCTCCGATGGGAATGTGTGCAGAGGATCCAATTAGGGGAGAAGACAGATGAAAGTGCCACTCAGAGGCAGAGGAGGTAAACAAGACAAGCTCAAAGAGTCCAAAAGTGCTTTTTCATTACACTCAGCTGTCATATACTTAAACTTTATTCTACCTGTGTGAGGGTCAGGGATGTCACAGTGGAACCCCACACCACTGCTCTATCTGGGAATGATAGCTCGATGCGGCTGACCATGCTGTTGAAAACTGATACAATACGGGGTGTCATTTCCTTTGGCAATGTGGCAAATACCATATTATATCGTTGGGTGTCCCTCTCGTGCAACAAAAAGCACAATTAAGCTACCTTTTGTTGCCCTCTGTCACATGTTGGACGCCTGCATGTTGGATCAAGGGATGATTTTCTCTGATTGTTCCCTCTATAATTATCTATTACGCAATTAAGTCTCGCGGCAGTGCTGTTCGAAGAGGAGTAGCTACCGCTGCACAACTCCTTAATGCTTAATTAAGGATATAGTTGTCAATATAGCGGCGGAAGGAATCCACAGTTGCCGCAGTACAGATGTGTTACAACTAAATAACTGCTGTGGTTTTAGTCTCGGGAATATAATGTAGAACTGAAATCCTCCCGTCTTAACAACTCAACTGCAGTATAGTTATTTCTCAGTCCCAGTTAGTTGGATGCTCACTGACTGTTTGGCCTCTTCATATTTTTAGACAGGCTTTTCTGTTGCTTCTCATTGTCCTCTTTTTAATATGTTTTTTCTCTCTGTGTGTGTCTCTCTCTCTCCATGAGAAGAGACGGTAAAGCCAAGCACCTCACCCAAAAGTGTTGGCCATTAAAATGCAGTCAACGTCAGCTTTTAGACAGGCACTCAAACCATCAGTGTTTTTTATTATTTTTCTCTCTGACTCGTGGTGGACACATTCTTCAGGCAGTGGTCTTTATCTGGCTGGTTAGAGTATTTGAAATCCCAGTTGGATCCCGTCATGAAAGCTGTACCTGTCAGGGCAGATTGGTCTTTGATTTACACTGTGCCAATAGGCAGTTGCGATTGTGTCAGGTCATCATTCTCCTTTTCTGTCTGAGCTGTTCCTGGATTGCCATTTGGAATAATTCAGCTGCAAGTGCAGTGACACTAACTAACTGGAATTTAGATCAAAAACACGCGCCGCTGTGCATAGGTAAAAGGCAGCGCGGTCTGATGTTATCTATAATGTTCGAGATAAGGTTTGGGGGGGAAAAAGGGAAATATGCATCTGTTTTTGTTAACGCAACCCTCCGCGGTGAGCAGCTGTGAGATAAATAAAGACGGACTACATTTCTATCCTCTGCGTCGTTTTCCATTAGGTTGTAACACGATCAGATATCATCCGCAGACGTCGTCATCAGTTCAGAGGCTTAATCTGCGATTCCAAATTCTATCAAGTGCTGCAGACAAATAGAGGAGCTGCTTCAGTTCAGTTATTAAAGCAAAATTCAGTTCTTATTTTTTGTAGTTTTTGCCCATCATTCCTCTCGATTATGATAACATTGTACTCAGCGAAGTAATTCCTGACTTCTGGAAATAGGCTGGCATTATTAAAAGTGATGAGGCAAGAAGCACAGAGATAATCAGACAGGTTGTGAACACGCCAAACATTTGGCCAAATTATCCACCGCTTTATTTGTAGGTAAAATAAACTACGGCCCAATTTGCATCCCTCCGCAGCCTTTTAGCACCCGGTGTGAAAATGTGCCACAACCGTCTCAAGCAGATAATCAGACCCGCCGTAAATCAAGCGGTTACTGGGTGCAGAACTAATAATCTGGAGCTCACCGTACCAGAGGACGACACAACATGCTTTGTTTGTGAAACGCGTCATTGGAAGTGTTCAAACAGTTGAAATAGACAGTCAAACCCACATCCCATCAATAAAATCCGACTGAGAAAAGAAATTTAAGCAGAGAGCTGTAGGTAATAACTTCTCATTATGCAGGAAAACTCTTTGCACAAAACTCTGGCAAGTGCAGCACAGTAGGTCAAAGTCACTCCAGGAACTGAGTCTATTAGCTGTAATGGATATTTATAAATTGTATTTTATAGCTTATGATCATACATTTTAAATGGCTTGTTAGTTTGTTTGAAATGTGTCTGATCATTTGACTGCTCCCGTTTCAAGTTCAACGTTGCGTAACTATTGAGCCCTCTGGAGCAACTAGTCTGTACAAATTCATCGCCGCACGTTGTTTTTTTTTTTTGCACAGAATTTCAAAAATAACTGAAGGTTAATCACCACGTTAAAGGTCAATCTGGATGCCTTGGAAATGAAACAAATAAATGAATACAGTAGAAGCAAAACATAGCTGAAAGCTGTTAAAAACTATTTTTAGTTGTCATGCATGATGATGGATTTTAATTATAAGAAAAAGGTGTTTCTTTTATTTCTTTTCGTTATACATGAATACTCTTTAAAGGTCCAGCTTTGCATGGCTTGCTGCCGGTTGGCTCGACCCCTTCTCTTATTCTTTTACAAACAGAAACCACTTGTGCCATTTCTTCCACTCTGATGTAACTTACACCGTCTGAGCAGAAAGCAGAGGTAAAGTTGCCACTGAAAAGGCTCGATCCAGTATTTAGAATGCTTACAAGGCCGTGCCACATTCTTCAGATGTGCACACATCTCGCTCAGGTCTTGTTTACCCACGCCAGGCTGCTATTACTTTCATAAAGCCTGGCGAGAGAAAAAAAAAAAAAACGACAAGCTGATGGAGAAACTAAGTGGTGGCTTGGTCTGCAATCGTGGTCATGGCAAGATTGTTTTCAGGTCATCAATGACTCTAATCATCAAGCTTCGGCCTGGAATCGTATCTTTCTGCTCATTGGGCAAAATTGATTGTGTTCTTTAATCTTCCCCTTTATTCACAAAGGCTCTATCGATTACAATACTTTACAGCTGAACTGCAAGCTGTTGTTGCAGCCGTCTGTAGCCACTAACAAAGACGTAATCGCTCAAAGCCTCCAACTACCAATTTGTGCTGGTCCTCACTTCCTTGCAGAGAAGTTTGCCAGGGAACTGTGAATTACTGTAACTATGCCTCATTTCCCAGCACACTCGGTGCCACAGACAGACACACACACAAACGGCGTTCGCAGAATCCAGGAAGGATCACGGCAGCTGTCTAAATCGCCTTTGAAACACATGGGATATTTACAGTTGCCACACATTTTGTATGCGCGGTTAGAATTAGTTTACGTAAAGATTTTTTATTATTTGCATTAGCAGAACGAAGCTTTGAAATCACATCATATAGTTTCCCAGGAGCATTGGGGAGAGTATTAGCATATTCTTCCAGTAGGTACAGTAAAAAAAAAAGAACCTGCACGGTGAAATGAGTTTGTTCTGTCAATAAGCCGCCGTAGTGGAGGAGGGGAGCTTCCTCCTCAGCAGAAACAATGCAGAGATGCGGAGCTTCTTTTTAATCATCACTATCAAAGAAGACAAGCAGGCAGCAAAAGCAGAATTTCCCCGGCTCTGGGGCAGAATGAAGCAGCGTTTGAGGATCACACTCAAACCCCGGAATGTCGCCTATGGGGAGATAAGGTGATTATTCAGCCAGCCAATTAGGAGGTTGTTTGCATGCCTGCCCTTCTCTCTTGGCGTTAGTTACAGCACCTATCCTTATTGCCACCGACCCTGGGAGAGTGGCACGGGCAAGGCTCAAGTTTCCCTGTGGGGGACATTTTGGGATGAGAAATATATATATTTATGTACATACTTGTCAAAGTGCACTTTCTTGCATTTTAAATCTGGCTTTTAAAGTGTCTCAAATATTTTCTCTGACATTAATAACAGCCCTGTAACTTGCACTGACACCCATCCTTTTTGTTTTTTTTGCCAAGCAACAAGATGGGAACCGTGCTTATGTCAAGCAGTTTTAAGAAAAGCAAAAAAAATAATTTGTCTAAAAGTCTCCTTGAAGAACAGTTTCGGCAAAAAAAAAAAAGTTTGTGGAGCTCTTTCCGTACAATTTACCTATCACATTAGACAGTATTCTACATTTCCCTTTGAAGGGCATGATTCCTTATGTAATTGATTTGATCATGCACTTTCATAAAAAGGTGAACATATTCCCATCCCATATGCCCTCACTGGGGCATATGGGATGATTTACATATTATGTTTCATGCTGGGTCTTTCCATCTTGAACACGCATATTTCATGAGAACCTGATTATAGAAACTGCCATCAGTCAGCTCTTTAATGTGCGAGCATCCTTGTTTAAAAGCACAGTGGAGAGATTGAAGAAAAAGTGCCGGGAAGCTGGATTGTGTTAGTATTCAAACCCTCATCCACACGTGGAGTTAGTACATACAGCTTTCCTTTTACATAGTTAACATGGGGTTTTTTGGGTTATTTAACTAAGTGCAGCAAAGAACCACAGCCCCTAAACGTTTTCTAAGATATTCAGTTTTATGCACATCACAACGATAAAACCGTTTTTGTATGATCCACAGAAGTGATTCAGTGTTTGGCTACAGTCAGACCTGAACATGTGATCCCTACCGGTAGGTTTAAGAGGGTGAATGCCATCTATTGTTGGTTATTCAGATCAATTTGTAGTGATTTGCTCTATATTTGACATGAATAAGTCTTTTCCCTTGTCAAGTTGTTAAACAAGAAAATATGAACAAGTCCTGGAGGAGGAGAGAATAATCTTTATCATCTTTTGTGTGTGTGTGTGTATCTGGTGTCACTCATTTGGATCACTTTTTTGATTAAACTTGTTATTTATGCAGTGAATTAGATAAATTAGACAGGCAGGCTGGATGGTTGGGCCATGGCTGAATCACTTTTCTATTTATGCTAATTTCAGGCAGCATTCTCTTTGTCTGTTTGGGCTCCGCACTGTCACTTCGCAGCGCTGTGAGGTGGAGATGCATGCTGATGGATGTGAGGATTTCAATGAGTATAAACCAGCTGAGCGCCGCTAAAACCGAGCCTGCAACGCAAAAGCGCCGCTGATAAAACCTCCTCCAGCGCTTTCTAATGTCTTCGATCTCATAAGCCAGTTTCCCACTGCTATTGTGCCTTAACCTCAATCTTTTGTCAGATACAAAATCAAGCTGGATTCAGATATGCATCATTATGGGGGTCACGGACGGCTGGACCACAGCACCGAGTTCTTCACAGAGGCCCAGCCCTTCAACGGCCGCTCCAACTCCATACTGGTAAATATTTTCAACATTACACTTTTGACTCATCAAAGGTCATCTTTTGTTGAATGTCATCGAGCCGTAGGTTTCGAGGATACTTCAATTGTAAATCCAGGGCTGTTGTAGTCGAGTTCTGGTCTCTAACAGCACTGCGCTGTATCGCCGTCCCCTTTCTGCATACTAATTCTAGAGGTTGTTGTACATTCACAATGAGAAAGTGACAAAATTAAGCACACTCCAAAATGTCAGCATGCATACTAAACGATTGTTGAGTGGTGCTGTTGATGGACACTATTGTCCCACAATGCAATGCACATATGTAGGGCTAATGGAGGAGTTGCTCACAGCTGAAACACATCAAAAGAAGTTGTGGGCGGTGATGAGACAGCTCCAGAAATAATGAAGGATTAAAACTTTGGACAAATATTTTTCTTTCTCTTTGTTGTTTCCAATTTTATTTTGCCTGTAGCACTACAAAGTGGCTTGTCTAGCATCATTTCCTATTAGCACAAAAATATATTATAAAACATGCTTTTTTTTTTCATTTGTACTAACTTCTATCAAAGTGGTCGCATACATCTGTGGTGTTCTTATAGTCTGTGACTTTAGGGAGTAGCTTTGTTAGACATAAACAGTGTGTTAGCTGCTACACTGCTGTCGTTAGGTTATTAGTTTGACCAGGGTATTTTTACCCCACTATGACATTCCCTAGTATATTCCTTAGTGGTTCAAATGTCACCTCCTGTTGAAGAAAACTGGTCCCCGATATATTTCTTCTCTTTGCAGCAACGTTGACAAAGCAAAGTTCCTCAAACATGTAAAGCTGATCTGCATTAATCAGGTGGATATTCGTGGTTTTGCACCAGTTAAAGGTTGTAATTTTTTTGCAAGGACATTTTGTACCCGCTCGCAGCAGATACAAAATGTGATGAAATAGCTGCCAGTGTATTAATGTTTTGTCCTTTTTATGTTCCATGTTTGATTCCACAAATCAATTTAATTAGCCTGAAATGGAGTTTGTAGCAAGAGGATCTTTTAATACCATTCTAATTAGGTTTAAGTGTGTTGGCATGAAAGAAGGCTGCTTGTTCTGGCAAAGAGCCACCATCTCCCTGGTCTGGGACTCTCAGCTTAACGGCTGCACTATAATTTAGCGTTTTCTTCATTAATGTGATTACCTTTTAATACGAAATCAAGAAAATGATCAAATGTGACTGTACTGTTCAAAAAGAAAAGTTTAGATCTTTCTGTCGGGAGATGGTTTCGTTGTTCACGCTCTCCTTAGTGTCAGGGTTTGTTTGCGAATATCACATTTGACATCTGTGCGCTTTACTCCTCTCATGCTGGCTGTTATCCTGGAGTCATGGAGCATTATGTGAATGTGATACCTACAGCTCTTTCAGATTCTCCAACAAACAATGTGCATTATTCATCGCGTTAGAACTTACCTTTTGATGTGCATGCCTCTTAAGCTTGCACGGCGTCATGGAGGGGAGGGAGAAAAAAAAAAAGTATATCTGGGAGAAAGAACCGCCGGGCTTCCATCATGAAGACTGCTTAAGGCTAATAGCATGAAATAGGTCTGTCCTTGAAATATAGAAGGAAACACTGATATGCATTTTAAGCAGAGTGCTTGAGGAGCTTCCTCATGTTTGCCTCTTTATTTATTTTTTCTTGATGTGATTTTTTTTTTTCTTGATTAAAATGCTGAAAGCCAATAAGATGTTTATGAATAAGGTCAGGGATGAATTACTGAGGTTCGCCGCAGATACCCAAACACACCCGGCTGATTGCGCGCGCTGGATCTTCTGTTAACGAATCCAATTAACGCACAAGGACAATGACGTCCGTGAAGTGGTCTGCACAGTTATCGTCTCCTTTCTGCGGTTGTTCAGTTTGTTTAGTAAATTAATAAACATCTCGAGGCAGCGCTGAAGCAGTTTCAGGTTGCGCCGGAGTTGACACAGCACCTGATGAGGTGTTTGTTTTTCTGAACTCAACTTGAACCTCCAGCAGATCAATACGGAAAGTGTTGCAGTTAATGGATAGAGGATATTACTCTATATTAAGAGATGGACGGAGCACTTTAATGCATCAAAAATGCGTTTCGCAAAGCTCACACTCCTATTGAGAGCATCAATTCAGCGTTATTTAAGATTCTGTCGACCCCTGTTTAAAAGCCTCTTCCTCTTTCATGCAGACAGTGATCCTCCGTCGTATTAGCTTAGGTTTCATCAGTTGAGGACACAAATTCCACAATCTCTTAAATCTTTTCTAACTCTTATTAATTCAAACACCGCTGCTTCACCCGTGTCCCTCTCGGCCAAAATGTGAAGTTTAGTTAACAAGTCATCTGCTAATTTTGGCGCCATCGCGTATTAATGGGGAATGAAAGGAAATGAGAGGAACGGAGTTGGCAAGGAGGGAGGAACGAGGCTAGTGGCACACACTGTGTCTCCTTTAAAGACTTCTTCGTAGAGATTGCACATTAAGACTGTGGTCTTGCATAAAGATGCTTTTTCTCCTCCTCCTCCTCCTCCTCCTCACTCCTACCTGGTTATGACAAGGATAATCAGACAAGATCCTCTGCGGGGGCTGTGAAAGGTGCCCACACCGTCCATGTTTTATTTAACAACTTTTGCTTTCAAAGTCTGCGCAAACTTCGTTTCTTCTGTCTTTTTAATGGGTCTGTCGGTTCTCCAGCTTCCTCGTTACTGAGTGATAATAAACTCTCATATCCTCCAAGAGCGCATCACACCTTAGACTGGGGATGCACGTAATTGGATGAAGCCGGCGGAGTCGGGAGCGTCCCGGTGGCTGTGGCAAAAACCGTGTAACTGTTGTGCCCCGTGTTTACAAATCTTATCATGGGCTCTTGGCATCTGACACCTCTTCAGTCCTTACAGTCGTGTCATTTTCTACATTATGAAAAAAATCAATAAAGCAAAAAAAAAAAAAAAAAAAACCGTCCCCACCGCCGCAAAACAAACAAACCAAAAATAAGAGAAAATCCTATTTGAAGTGTCACAGATGGTAAACAGAGTATGCAAGAGAATGCTGCTTATCACGGTTGTTACTGCCAGTAATTGAAATGATTTACGTCACTGATTGAACTTTGTCCTTATAGCAAACACATATGCTGCATCTGTTCCACAAATAAGGGACCATACGTAGAAAGTTATGGCTTATTGTTGGGTAATAAAACATACTTTAATTTATAAGAATAACCTTTAGGATGACAGATTGTGGGGGGGAAGGATCCCTTTTGCTGTTGTCTCTCTTTTATCCTCAGTTACAATTAGTGGGGAGTTTTTTTAAAAAATTGAATTATCAATACAGCAGTTCTAAATGTTAATGGAGCTCTCACAGTTGTAAAACCTTTACAAATGGTGACTTATTAGGAAGTGATATTCAAAGTTTAATAATAGTAATTGTAAATTAAAACAAATTGTTTTTTTTTTTTATAGTTACTGTTACGTAAAATAATTTATTTTAAGTACTAGTTGTGCCTAAAAGGTAGTAGTGAAGTTGCTAGTGTGCACTCAGCTCCAGACGGTTAGTGTGAGTGTTTGACAGAGTTCGGTTCTCTTATGGCTCTGGGGTAGAAGCTGTTTGTCCGTGTTCGATGGACCTGAAGTGTCAGAAGGAAATTACTAATAGTGAAATCTTCCACTGAGATATTTACATGTAACACGACGTCTTTCAGATAAAAACTGTGTATGTACGTGGCCCTAATGCGTGATTAATCCCTACATGGACTACGAACGATAACAATATATGTGGACTGAACCGAACTCATTTACTGAAACAGAAATGACTGTGCAAGCGGGGATAAAATGGGATGAGATACAGCTATACTAAAAAGGCGAGGTTGCTGGAGAAATGACATTTAAACGTCTTGGCAAAGAGTCGGCCTAGCAACGGGATGCGGGGCATTTCCAGATGTGCTGTCCAAGCTCTTCCGCAGAAGCACAAAGAAACAGGCGAGAGCGAGGACCAGAATCGCGGAGATCGGCCAAGGAAGCCGAGTGCAGCAGGTGAAGGACGCATTAAGCCGACTTCCCTTCAAAACTGGAATATGTGCGGCGCTACCATCAGCTCACAACTGGCATGAAGCTGCGGTGCTCTGGTTCACCCATCTGCAATTCAGAGAAGTCTGGTTAGAAGTGATATTTAGGTAGGATGTGAAGCCAAAAAGCCATTCCTCTGATTTGGAAACAAAGCCAAGGAGGTCACTCACCTGTGCGCAGAAACACAAGATGTGGGATGCAGAAAAATGGCAAATTGAAATATGTGGCTCTAACAGCAGAAGGCAGTTTGTCCACCGAAGGGGCTAGAAATCGCTGGAATGAGGAGCGCCCCCAGGCAACAGTGAAGGATGGCGAAGGTTCTTAACAGGTTTGGGGGGGCTGCAGTTTTGCAAATGGAGTCGGGGATTTGGTTAGAATTAATCGTCTCCACAATGCTTACGTTCTTATCCCTCCCACAATTCCATTAAGGAGTTATATTCGGACTTATAGGGCGCTGTCTTCAGAGGCTGGAGGAATAAGGTGTCCTGTAGGAGATGGTTTGGCCCCCACAGAGCTCTGATCATGAAGTCAGTCTGGGATTACATGAAGAGACGAGAAACAACTGAGGAGAGAGCCCACATCCACAGAAGAACTGTGGCACATAAAAGAACATAGAAAAAAAAAATGAAGTTTGGAAAAATGGTGGTGTTTTAAAAGGCAAAGGGTGGCTCACACCAAATATCGAATTCACTTTTCTTTTTGGTGTTGTTTTCTGTATGATCTTATTTTGTCTTTAAAAGAGTTCTTCAAAAGTTCCTAAAACTTTGTACTGTGCATATTTAGCATTAATTGTAAAACGTCTTCTTTTTAATGTGACAGATTTACAACGATAACCGCATTGTTTTGTGTGTCGTTTTGTTTGATTGCCATGTGGGGTTTGCTTGTAGTAACAGAAGAATCAGAGCTCGGCTTTGTTTAATTTTATCCCTTGCCATGAAGTCAAATTTTAAAAAAAAAATCAAAAGATATGAAATGTGCTGTTCTCTTTATGTGGATAAAAAAAAAAAAAACGTTGCAGCTTTCTTTCGTCTAAGCGATCTGACAGCTTGATATCCTCAGCAGGGCCTTTTTACGAGAATCTCATACATCAAGAACTAGGTCTACCGCTGCTGAACGATTACCATTTATTCATTTAGCGAGACAAAAACTTAAATTGTCGGCGAGACTAAAAATTCCCCAAGTGAGAAAACTTATTTCGGGTTACCCTCCCGCCGTACATATCGCATGTACAGTTTTGTTTGAGCGTTACAATGTCAAAAAAATGTAATGCCAAAAAGTGCTGATGAATAATTAGCTGCTTCAAAACCTTTTGATAAACTTTGCATGCATCAAAGAGGTTGTCTCCTTTGACAGTTTCACAAAAAGAAATTAAGCTGAAGTGAGGAAGGGAAAGGAAGTGAGAGGAACGTAGCGAGCTCGCGACAAATGATCAAAAGACGTACATTGTCATCAGTGAGATCTAAGGCCCGACGCTGATGAGGAAGTGAGAACTAACCGAGTACAACTGTGACAGGACGTAGAGGACCTGTCTCGCACTTTTACATGCACAAATAAATCATAGGCACATAAACAGTATCGGTAAATCCACATTGTTTGAAGCATGCATTCACTTGTAATCGTGAATACAATCCTTCGTATTGGCATCTTTTTTGAATGTGATTTTTAATTTTTGTTTGTTGTATAAATCATCCTGTAAACTCGGAGCAGAAAAGCAGAATTCAGCACAATGAACTTACTTCCACAAAGTTTTTCAATTTTTTTTTACAGGGGCTTAATGTTCAGGTTCATTTTGTTGCAGTGCAGAGTTATTAGTCATGCCAGCTTTGTGATTGATTACAACTGAAATCTCATAATAATATTCAATAAATAGGGTGTTGATAGGTGAAGCGCTGATATTGATGCAACAGCCTTTCAGAAGTAACGCTGTTTTCATGTAACGTTCACACTTCCACTGAGAATTATGGCCGACAAAAACAAATCTCAGGCTGCAAACAGAACCAGACAGAATCCTTTAATGAAGTCTTCGGCTCAGTTCACCATCCAGGTCAGGTGTGTGTTGTTACCCGGTCAGATCCTTGGTTTTTTGCCTAAAGTACAACCTACATGTGCAGAAGTGCTTACAGGGAGTTGATACGTGTTAAGTGAGTAATGGAGCCAAACAGGAACATGTCTGGAGAGTTAAAGTGCACTGATAGTCAGGCAGTGCTCTGGCGAGCAGCTGGGGTCTGGAGCCAGAGTGGATGATATATTCCTGCGAAGCACCTCATGAATCCTTTATCAGTGTGTTTGAACATTGATCAGATTGAGTATCAGCCCAAAGGCTGGACTCTGCTCTTCAAGGGAGTACAAAATCTGAATTCTCACATGTGATCACGATACGAGGCAATACAAGAACATCCATGAGACAAAAGAAGTCAGGAAAAGGACAAACAGCAGTGGCTAACTTTCTGATAGTACAGCATTCGACAAACAAACTGCTTGTCTTCGTTCTCATCTCGTTTTGTTTTGCACCCCTGATATTAACACTCGGAATAAATTGTTAGATCGTGTTCTGTTGTGCAGAAACTGGTGCTGCATCTGACTGCTAGCGCTGAGCTGTTGTCTAGATATGAAATGGTGCTTATGAGTGTCAGTGAAGTGGTAAACACCTACTCCATATGACTAATCAGAAAGCAGCAGAGGCTTTGTGGACATATTCAGACAAACCCCATCAGATTCTCAAGACCAGTATTGTTGTTTGGTGAACGCTGCCTTTGCAAAAACTTGTGCTCGGCAAGATTTATACCTGACATTATGCCTGAGAAATCCGTATGAATATTGAATGGCTGGATGTGTGACCTGTGGATTGATGATTCATAAGGAAAGCAGGTCTGTGAAGTCAAAAGACAAGAGAGATCAGCAGAGTGATCAGTGAAGATGTGCCTGAGTAACCATGGAATGTGCAGAACTTCAGCCACCAGCCCTGTGCATCCAACACCGGCTACTAACTGATAGTTGATGTCAAAAAACTAATTTCCTCCTCACATTATTTGGGCAAATTTTAGGACAGGACCCCAAACAGTAGAAAATGCCACACTGTTGTGCTTCTTTTTGGATCTCCTAATGAACCAAGCTTTACATTTTAATAGGTGATAAGTTCTCTGACAATATTTTACTCCTCTGAATGTGATATATCACAGTAAGAAATACTCTCCTTAAGTCAGAATGAATGAATGACACTGGCTATCGATGTTAAGTTAAAAAAAAATCAGCCAGGTGTGATCATTGGGTTGACCTACTGTCTTGACAGTCAGCATGGTGGCTGTGTTGATGCTAATTCAACATCTTTGTGTATTTTAGCTGTAAACTAACTGACTGTTTATGAAAATGGACAAAACCTTCCTAGCATTACCTATAAGCTTCTTCAACAGGGCTATGCAAACATCTGGGGCTCTGACGGCACCCCCATGTCACTGAAAGCACCCATGCCTTGAATTATGCATAACTTTTAACCTTCAAATAATTTAAGTGGGTCAGTTGTATAAAAATGAACCCTGTCATGATTGGGTAAATTAGCTAATGAGACCATAACCACACATTGCACCAGGCTGTAAACATCTTTATTTATGCTGTAGAGTTAGACTTCATAACGTGGGCTTCTGTGGAGATGGACTGGCCTTTGGAGCTAGCCTCAGGTGGCCATCGGAGGAACTGCAGTTTGTTGGCAGCTCAGGAGGTCGGCATTTAAAAACCAGTAGATACGATGCTCTGTTTTCACAACTCTGGTTTTGGACTGTTGTGCTGAATTTTCAACTTGCATAAGCAGGTGGCATTTCTGTGCTTTTTCCATTGACTTTGTGTGCAATTATGTCACCTCTGAAATTCTCTGGGTGCAGCTGTACAAATATAGTTGAATTCATTTTATTCTGGCTTGGCTCAATACACAGAAAAATGACCCTCTGGTCCAGTATTGGATTAGAAAGTTTCACATATATACATATATATGAAGGGAAATATTTGATGCCTTTTAAAGATATGTCTACATGTTAGTGGGTGACAGGTTAGTCGCAGTCATGCACGCGTGTGTCCGACGTTGTCAGGAGTAATATGTTAATTAGAACGTCTTCCACTAATTGCTGTGCCAACACTTGGGAGTATCTGCTGTTCTTTGTTCACAGATTCATTTAGAATTTGTCACTATTGCTATCTGTTTGGTGGAAATAAAAGCTGTTGACATATTCCAGGTTAGGCACAGTGGTAGCTTTTGTCTAAACAGGTGCAGTGATTCATTCTGCCTTTCCTTCTCTCTGCGGTGCTTCTGCACGGAGACTCTCCCACTGTGACTGTTTAATTAGTCACCAATGTCTGTGTCAGTGTTTCAGCGCTGGGCTGCTTGACTCCCTCGGTGACAAACTGTTGCCAAAGAAACACATCCACAGTGAGCTCAGATCCACTGATGCCGAGGGGCGGCTTGAAGAGTTCAGGGGGTGATTGAATTGTTTACAGCTCTGCTTGCTTTTTTAGTTTTCTGTTGGGAAATATAGCATCATTTATGTCTGCTTGGCTTTTCCTTTGGCATAAATCTGAAATGACTAATGCTACACGGTGGCTCCTTGCCTCCAAATGACACTGTGAATATCAAAAGGATTGATCAAAGCCTGTATTAGCTGCACCACTCCAAACTAACACCCTCACTAAGATTTTTGTACTGTATATAAATAGGAAATCTGACATTCACACACTCTGTTCTTCCTGTTTTTTTAATTGTTTGATTGTTTTTTTTTTTTTTGCTTCCTTTGGTGTGCTCCCTTTTCGCTGACATGTTTTTTTTCTTCAGTCCACTGAACTTGGAGATTCTTTTAGATCAGCCTATGCCCACTGGCAGATTGTATCTTCACAGAATCCTAAATTTACAGCTGATGCATAGCCAATATGTAGAGATGATGAAACAAGCGGTTATTGCATTGATTAGAGAGTTCAGAAATGGAAATGAGGGCAAGATTGCTCATTTGGGGGATGGCTCTCTTGCATGTGCGAGATTTAAATAGAATATAATGTTAATGATGTGAATTTTAGACGGATTAAGCCACTGATCAAGAATTTCTCTGGACCAACAACACCGGGATGCTTATTCTCCTGCAGCCTGAAGCCTGAAATGAAACGCTACCACACAGTTTATGGGCACAAGTTAAGCAGTTTAAGACTCATTTCCTCTCTGCCAACACGCTGACTCTAGTGCCACCCAGAGGTCCTGATGTAGCTGCAACTCTGTCACACTTTGATTATACCTCTCTAACCTTGACGGTTGTCTTCGATCAAGGCTGTGGTGTTTGTCTCCTTTCAAGAGCTATTTTTCTGCTCAGATGTGAATAACCGTCTAAATACACCTCCCATCTTCTTCTTCACTGTATTTTTTTTCTTCCTTCTCCTCCTCTTTGTTTAGCCGTCATGTCGACCTTGATTGTGAGAAGCAACCATGCCTGATCATTAATGCACCACCAGGTGCCTGTATGTCTCACTTCTAAAGAAGAAGAAGAAGGAAAAAAAAAAAAAGGATAAACCTGAAGATTCCGTAATCTCCAGAATTGGTGATCTTATTAACATCATTAATCTTCAATTGTCATCTCACTTTTCTCCCCACTTTCTTTCCTCCCTTTGTCTCTCTTTCTCTTTTTCTCTCAGGTCTACATCCCCTGCAGAACAGCTATTGTCCTGGCCAACGAGGAGATAGATTACTGTTATTAGAGGATGATTGTCTCCACAGAGACCAGGATTGAGAATGGATTCCAAACTCAAACTGAGTGTTAACAATCACCTTCATCTTAAAGTGTCAACCTTGCACACCACCCAAACCTACTTTTTGTCTTCAAGTCTTTTTCTAAATGGGGGGAAAAAAGCGTTGCGAGCTCGTGTGCTTTCAAATACCATCTGCAACCTTAGACGCTGTGTAACCCCATTTACTGCAGATTGGTCCATTTGGGAAGCGTCCAACCTAACCAGCAGCTAGATGCTAAAACTCAAAACCCTGCCGAGTCCATCCACCACTAGCCAGCAGCCATTTATAGGCTCTGTTGCATTTGGCATGTCATCTGAAATACATGACCAGCGACTGTGGCAGAGTAAAGCAATACAGCCAGCATTCATTTATTCAAACATAATAAATAAATACACAAATAAATAGAACAATAATATTTCAAACTGTTAAATATGTTAAATACATTCTACTTGGTTTAATTGTTTTATATTTAAATAAAACTAGTATTATCGTGTCAAAGACACAAAGAGATTTACAGTATTACCAGCACTTGAAAATCAAAACGTCCAGGTATTTAATCACTTGGGATCTGTCTTTGTTAATTTGCATTGTGGGACATTGCACGTATAAAAATATATTGCAATTTGCACACAGTAATAAACTGGTTTGAATGATTATACTTTTAATGAGTGTCTAAAACAGTTGTGTTGTAATGTTTGAATTTATGCAGCTACTGGGAGCATTTAAGTGGTTATTTATGGCTCAGTTATTAAGCCAGTAATTTGCAGCTAAAGCAGTGATAAAATCACCTAATTTGGATTGTTCACAGTGTGCTGCATAATGCACAAGCAACATTTTGGCTGAATTATACCATTTTTTCCCCCCTTTGCATAGAGTAATGCCGTTTTCCCCTGCAGTAGATCACATTGAAGTAGTTTATGTTGTGAATTTCGCTAAACTCGTCACACTGCGAAATCCTGCTACGACACTAAGTTGACACTGATGATCAGCACTTCCTTTTGTGTGGGAGAAGGCAGTATTACAGGTGTGACTCACACACTAGACTACTTAAAGACACTGTGATGTATGTGCACCGTGTTCATTAGGTACTGTCGCATTCCCCCGGGATTATTCCAGAAAAACACCAGAGAGCGCCTAAATTCACACAGAGAACATCATGTGCCTCTTCCAATTAGTTCTGACTTTTGCGACTTTTTTTTTTTTTTTTTTTGTCTCGACGCACTTGGTGATTGAACATCTCAAAGAGCAGCTGCGACGCTCGTCTTGTGTTCCCCATCGCTGTTATGTGAGAAGGTTATTGATTAGCTAAAATGTGTACGAACCGAGAAATATCACTGATGATAGGTGACTGTGAACTCACTCGCTCGCAAAATGTCATAAAGTATTATGTTTTGCAAATGACTGTGATAATTGGTCTGTTTCCAGTCTCTGTTTTTCTTGTGGTTTCCATCCTCGTTCTAACAGTCCCTTGTTGCCATATGAATGGAAGTCTTTCGGACAACTTTAAGCATTCTCTGCACGTTTTATCAAAGCGGGCCTGGTAGAAGTGAAACAGGAGCTGATTTTGGGCATCTCAGATAAAAGCAAATTCCTTGATTTACTGCCACGGATACTGTAATTCTGTGATCCACACCCACTGCATTAGTGCAGATTCTCAGGCATTTAAGCCATGTATTGTAGCATATGGCAGGTTTTGATCTGCCTCCCCTGCAGCAGAAGAAAACACATTCATATTCAGGACCATTCTTCTGTGTTTAGCCAAAAGTATCATGAACATGTCATTTCTTTTTGTGTAACACCAAAAGCATTCAAAAATGCCTTTCTCCACCTCTCCAAAAGCACAGAGAGGATCACTGTGCTTACATTTTATGCAACGATGTGCCGAGACCGGAGTGTTTAATCATCCCTCATCTGACCCAATGTCATTGTCATTTTTCGACTGCCAAAATAAATTGTCTGCATTTGTTCTCAAAAGTAAAACTGATGTCTGATACACTGCAACTGTTTGAGAATATTTCTTTCATTATTCCTAATGATAATAAATCAGTGTCTGTCACGCCACCAGAATGTGGATGAAGTGAACGTGCTGTCTGACTTCTGATTCTGTCTTTTTTTTACACATTTAAGGAAACTTACGGGGCTTCGGCATCCCCCAGAATATATTGTGATGATACTCTGTCAGCATGTTCTTGAAGCAAAACCTGTTCATTTCACATCTCCACCTGTTGTCAAATATGTACAAAGTTGTTTTTAGCCAATAAGATGAGATTTCTTCTTCTAACTTTATCATTCCCAAAGATTTTTATTATTATTTTTTAATTATTATGTTACAATCACATTTTTTATTGTTTAATTTTGTTATTTTCATTCGAACATTGTATTTTTTTAAGCTAAGTTGGGTCCTAAATGTAAAATGAGTTAGTTTTAGTTAGTTTATTAGCTGCAGCAAAGCCACAGCTATTCTTCTTGGGGTCCAACAGAATTATATATACAAGAAATCAGAAAATATTGTAAAAACAAAGCAAAACAAAAGCCAAGTGAGCTTTTACATTTCCTCACATTTTCATGAGAAACTGTCACATAACCTTGTGCATTATTATTTCATTATTATATCATATTTCCTGTATATATACATGCATATATTTCAACCATACAGACTATATGTAGCTCAGTTGTTGTCGTGAAACAACGCTCTTTCCATTTATATTTTTAAAAATACAATTCTCCAGCATAATCTGTGTCACAATAGTGCACCGGTTTAATTTTCGTTTTCTTTTGTGCAATTGAAGCAATGCTTTTCACACAAAAAATGCAATGAATAATGAATAAAACCATGCTTACAGTGAATAGGTGGGCTAGTATTGCTGTAAAAAAAAAAACAAAGGGAAACATTACATGATAGGAAAAAAAACAAAAACCTTGCTTATAAAAGCAGCTCTAAACCCCATTCAAACACCATTATTTGTGTCTCTTGTGAACTGTGTGTTGTCGGATGCTGAACCGCACTTCAATCAGGAAAAGCCCCCGAAATCTTTCAGGCGACAAAAGGAAGGAATCTACTTCACACTGAACACTTGAGAACATACAGTAAAAAATTTCAGCTTGCATTCGGTGACTGGGGGAGCTGTGAAATGTTGTTACCGGACTATAGAGAGCAATCACCTCAGCGATTCCCACAACATGATGTAAGGGGGATGAAAGACAGCTCATCAGACCATAATACTTCAATTTCCATTTCCTAGGCATCCGCACTTTGTGCTACTTACACCAGATTATGTGTCTTTGTGCGCTGGCATCGATACAAGCACTTTCTTAATAGCAGCTGCACCATGAAAAGCAGTTGGGGAAGATCACAATGTGGCTTTTGTTGCGGCTGTTTCACAAAGGTGCTGATTCAATTCTGTGGTAATTTTTGAGGCTGCGTTTTCTGGGTGTTCAAAAGTGATTTTTTTTTTTTCCTTCATCTCTGATATTTCTGCTTCTGCTTGGCTCACACCCTGCACATATATTCATATCCTGGGTTGGGCAGCTCACTTGGTTTGGGTGCATGACTTGTGCATGACATAATACAATCACCACTCCAATTAGTTAAAATAGTGGACGGAGTAGCAGAAAAACCTCACAAAATAATGCAGCACTTACTTGAGTGTAGTAAACAGTCTTTCTAAAATGTACTGTAGACCTTTTTGAAGTGTTTTTTTTTTCCTTTTTGCACAGAATCTTGAGTGTACACCCTCTAGATATGACCGCCATGAAATATGCAGGACACAGTACGCTATGCTGTCCATGAGAAAATTTCACAAGTGACCCTGAAGTGTGCATTCTGTGCCGTAACAGTTTGTCTTCTTGCATTTCTTATTGCCTCACAAGAATATAAATGCCTGAAAGGGAAGATCCCAGAGAATTCAATAATGTCATAGTCAGAATTGGGGGTATGACATGCACAAAGAGGATGTTTTCAGAGTTTGACCCGTGAGACTGCACCAGTTAGGAAGGGTTTTCACTGTGCACACTGCTGCTGCTGCTCTAACACAGAATGATATTCTGTTCTGTTAAATAAAAAAAATAGCTGTACAGATAAAGACAAGAAAAGCACTCTGTTGTCTTGTGCAATGAGAATGAAGTTGAATTCAATTTAATTATTTACATTAAAACTGTAACGTTAAATGCATCAGCTGGTAAAATGTTTGGCATGTTCTCAGCTTTGCACAGTCAGAAAAACAACTAATAAATAATTTTGGCTGCTAACGATCCGCAAAGCACTCACATTTAAAGTCTAGAATAAAGATATGCATAGCTCTCTACGTTACTCCCCTTCCTATGCATGATAATTGGATTCAAACAGCAGGGGAAGCAGTTTCTTAAAAACCTGCTAAAAACAGCATCTTCTGCCCTCAGAGAATTCTTTAAGTCTATCCTGTCAAACATCAATCTGTCAGGTAGCAAGTCAGGAATAAACTCACCTGAACCCACAATGAGTCAGCGCTCTGATACACCATTATGAGCTATAAAGCAGAATCTTTTTTTTTTTTTCTCCCCCTAATAATGAATCTGTTCATTTAAGCACAGCATATGGATGGTAAAGTTCACCTTACAACACAAGACCTTTTGTGCAGCCAAGATCACCGTTGTTGTTGTTGTTGTCATCGTTTTTGAGGAGAGGTAGCCTGTGGTTTTCAGGAACAATCAGCTCCTGCAGGTTTGAACACCTGTGGCACACAGTATGGGACCTGATCCCATTTAGACCAGTTAGTTCTTTTTTTTTTTCTTAGATAGTAAGACAGTGTCCTCTGTAACCTGAGCCTCCTTTAGTCTGGTCAACGGCTTCATCGCTTGTTGTTTTGTTTAGAAGGCACAAAGCATCGAGCTGTAGTCACCTTCTGAATTCTATGTTCGGAACATGCAAGTGTAGTGCAACACACCGGCTAAATTAATAGGTAATTGCTTCAGCATTTTTCGAAGCAAAGATCACAATAGCTTTGGAACGGCTCCACGCTTGTCCATGTTTTATGCAGTTACACTAATGTGTGCCAAGAATCCGATTTTCTAAGAGAGAAAAAAAAAGAAGAAGAAAAAAGAAAAAGAAAGTGATATACTTGGTTTTTCTGAAAATCCCAGAGGATCATTTAACAACACATAGCAATGTTCTGACGGTATTAATAGAACCCTCAGAGACTCTTCTGACCCTTCTGGATGAAACATGTTGCACGCATTGTAAGATTTTTTTTTTTTCTTTAAAAAGGGTTTTGACTGTATTTTCTGTCCAGAGAGCCAGAAATTACATAATGCTTCTATTGTGAGGCACAAGAAAATAAAAACTAAACAGAATAGTGTAACAATACTGAGCATGGAGATGTGTAATTTGAGCCATTTTTGTTAGGGATAGTAAATGTTAAATAGGTCAAAAAATCTTCTCAACAGTGCAAAATATTTGTAGTCGGATATCCAAAAGAGTCTTTGAGTTATCACGGGGCATTTATGTTTTTTAACAACTGGATCTCAGATGATGGTAAAACACAAGAGGCTCAAATTGGGACTATTGAAGTCCATCCATCCATCCATTATCTATACACCGCTTAATCCTCACTAGGGTCATGGGGGGCTGGAGTCTATCCCAGCTGACTCAGGGTGAAGGCAGGGGACACCCTGGACAGGTCACCAGTCTATCACAGGGCTACACTTAGAGACAGACAACCAAGCACACTCACATTCACACCTACGGACAATTTAGAATCACCAATTAACCTCAACATGTTTCTGGACTGTGTGGGAGGAAGCTGGAGAACCCGGAGAGAACCCACGCTGCACGGGGAGAACATGCAAACTCCACGCAGAAAGATCCCGGTGCCCCCACTGGGACGCAAACCGGTGACCTTTTTGCTGTGAGGCAACAGTGCTAACCACCGATCCACCTTGCAGCCCGCTATTGAAGTCATTGTTGCATATCTTTTTCTCTTTTGAAAGGCATCGATTTGCGCCATAAGGAAGGCTAAACATGTGAACTGAAAGCATTAAAACATAAGTGATAGCAGTCTTCTCATCAACCTCTTGGCAAGATGGCGAACAAGTGAGTGTCCCAACAATGTAGGATTACTCCTCGACTGTCAAATATCAAAAGCTTGAGAAGGAAGGAATTCTGGCCTCCTCCGACAGGCTGATTTGAATTTTTTGCTTTTAATGTGACTGATATGATTGTAAAAAACAAAAAAAAATCACGTTGTCTTGGTGGAGCGTTCTGGCATCAGCGAGGGAGAGGAGAAGATCAATGTGTGTGGTGAGACTGTTGTCAGGCCCAGCAGAGAGCAGAGAGTGCTGTTATTCTTTTTGTCATTACACTCCGTTTTTCATCTTTATGCACAACACTGGCAGTGACGGGTTCCAGCCAAGATCTTTGGGGTCCAAAGTGCCACTTGTTTTCTATTGTAGAAGGTAATTAACTGCATTCTCCTGGTATCTCGTGTCTTTTCAGTCCTCATTAAAAAAAAAAGCTTGAATGAAACCCATCAGTGCTCCTGATAACCAGAGCTGGGGAACACCGGCCTGTAGTAAGCAACTGCATTAATACAGACAATTTCACGAGGTGTAAACCATCCCCCGGAAATTGGCAAATGGTGTATCTAACAGGAACAAAACGCAGCGATATGTGGTTATGTAGGCTGTAGGATAGTATTTCTTCTGAAGCACTGTCTTCCTCAAGTCCCACGGGAGCCGCATTACTTCAAAATCACCTAAGACCACCGACTCCCATTTATCAAGGCGAGTCACAATTGGCCCACAGGGTGAGCGGCACTCAACCATAAATCTAGAAATGTCAGATAAGGCGGAGTATAAAGCACTTCTCTTACCAATTATGTCTTAGCTTTGATACATGTAGTAGTTATAGTCAAAGCAAAGGAGGGGATCATGAAGCAGCCTGAATATCCAGCAGATCTCAACACTCTCTGCTGCTATTTCACCCCAAAAAATGCTCTGGAAGGAGTCCCTGCATCCCAAGATATGGCTCTCAGTTAGTGTGTTGCTGACTGGATCTCCCTTAACCCAAAGTCCTACTGTAGATTTGTATTATGTATCAAGATCCAGGCTGGAATAAGAGGATCACGACATGACACCAGAGCACAGCCACAGCAGGGAACTCAGGGAGCCGAGCGTAACAGCTTTGTTTCCCCCCGTGGAGACTTTGCAACTTCACAAGCAATCCATAATCATCCGGTGTTGATGTGACTGTTTGTATGCAACGATGAAAGGAAGGAGGAACAGCAGGGAGAGATGTCAACATATGCATACTGATATGGGCATACATTTAAAATTAAGACATGGCTGCAGGGCATGCTGCTGTTATCTGATCCAGGATGCCTCTCAGAGAGCCTCAGGAAGAGATGCAGGAGGATTTGCTTGTAAAGAGCGCCATCCGGTGGCTGTGGGAGGCCTTGCAGCTCGCCGGGTGGAGCCAGTGATCGCTGGGCGGACTTCGCCGCACACCTCCGTGCGCGTGTCCTTTCCAGCGAAACCATCTGTGGGAGTTTCAGGAGGAAATCGAAGACAGTGAGGAGTAAAAGTGAGAGAAGAAGGAGCTGTTTGAGATCTCCTTGAAGTAGGTAAGACTTCACCATCACACTCAGGCTTCTGAATGAATTTTATCCGCCCGTAGCTTTTGCTAAAGGAGAAAAGGGCGCAATGTGGAGAGCTGCGCGCCATGCGTAAAGACATGCTCATAAGGAAGCAGCTGCACATGCTTTCAAGAGGGGAGATCATCCGGCTGATGCAATACAACCTGAGGGCATCCGAGAAAAGCTTCTGTACTTTTCTCCCCAAACTTTAAAGTAATCGAGTGTGGCTCACATGTGGAATGTGTTCGGAGGCGAACTCTGAGCAGTTTTTTTCTTTTTGGGGGGATGGTTACAATTAACGCAGAGACTTGAGCTTTGCGAGCGGAGAAACATTGCCTTTTATAGCGCCACATGATTTCAGTGTGTCAGTCCCAGCAGCAGCAGTGGGGCTCAATGAACACACACTATAAATAAAAGGAAATTCTCTCACAGATTGCATCAGTTTTTTTTTTTACATCTTACTTCATTTTATAGAACAAATAAAAGTGTTGATTGGGGAAGTGGAAGTTTTTTATCTAACATATGGTTAACACTTTGACAGTTAAGGGAAGTTTATATTTAAGCACCCAAATATTTCTTTCCAGGCCCATCTTTGTGTGTTTTAAAACCAGCTTTGTTGAGTTTTAAATAATCCAATGTTAACACTAAACTAAATCAAACAAAGACCCAGAGTTAGTTTGTTCTGTTTGTCAGGCAGCATTTCTGCAGCAATGTCAGAATATCATCAAATCATATCAGCAAACAAGGATTATATGTGTTTAAGGAGGGAATCCTGGAAGTGTAATTTCACATTTTTTGTCTTTAAACAGATTCTCATATGTGCATTTGCGGTTGTATTGACCTGTGCAGTCGTTCCTCTTGGTCATAAAGCACTTTTGAAATAGACATCCGAGTTGCTCAAATCCATTTCTTATCTTCCAAACTTGCTGTGGTTTTAGTGTCATTTTCTCTCTTTGCGTTGTTGCCCATCAACTGCAGCTCGGCAAGGAAACACCATCTGAGAAAAAGCTGATGTTTTGAAGTGAAGTTTGAAAGTTACCCACTTCATATGACTAACTTAGCCTCATGTTATCTTTGGCGGATCTGAAATGCATTTTCTTTTCTCCGAATCAAAAAGACTAAAACATACTTTAAAGGAAACAAAGCACATTGTGTATTCCTTTCAGTTTTTTTTAAGCCTAATTCTCAGTATTTGTTTATGTTAATCTGGCACTTTTAATAAAATCTACATAACTGTAAGTATTCAATCTAAGGAAGTGGTGTCGCTGCCATAAATTAAACATACTTAGCAGTTAATATTTAACCCTGATGTAAAGTTTTACAGCCCACTTTTCATTCTACAATATTCCTGCATCCAATCACTCCATTCACAGTTATGATAGAGTTGTGTAGGTCGCTGCCGCACTCTGCACCTTCCTGATTGTGAACTTTCTTTGAAGTAAAGCGAGGTCAACGTACGGTATTAGGTTGATCCCGGCTGGGTGTGGCATATAAAAGTATTTCTGTACACACAGGTGACAAATTAAAGGAAAAGCCAACATAAAGTATTTTAGTGAGGTGTTGGGCCGTCGTGTGTCAACAGAACAGCTTCAGTGCAGCTTGGCACTGATATATTAACGTCTCTGGAGCTCTACTGGACGGATTAACACCATTCTTCCAAAAGATAATCCCTAATTTGGTGTTTTGATAACAGTGGAGGTTCAGTGTTCGCTTGACATGAGATCTGGTGACTGTGGTGACGTCATTCTTTTTAATCAAACCGTGCAGTGACCCCTCGTGCTCTGTGGATGGAGCCACTGTCATCTTAAAAAGAGATCGCTCCCATCAGGATGGAAACAGTTCATCGTAGGATAAAGGGAGCCGCTCAGAACAACTTTTGTATTGATTTTCGACGATTCTTTCCTCTAAGAAGACAAGTGGATGCAAACAACGGCAGCAAAAATGCCTCCCACAGAATAACAGAGCACCACATCACGTCACCTCACTGTAGGGTTCAGGCCTGTTCTGTTCTGTTGGTGAACATCACACATGCAGTGGCCCACTTTTATATAAAGGACGACTCATATGACTGTGTATTTTATACTTCTGTGCACTGAACTCTCATATGTGCATTTATGTTTTTCTATGAGGAGATTATGCACTATGATATCCCTCTCTTTCTAATTCTCAGTGGACTGTTCTTGCTAATAGACTGAACCCAAAGAACCTGCTACTGATGTCTTTTCCATTGATCTAAATGCAGATGTCCCTGTTCCTGTTGGAGCCAGTTGAGCAGCCTTCCGCCATCTGCACCCCAACAACCTTTTCTTCTTGCCATCTTAATATAAAACCAACATCAACCAGGCTCCCTCAGAATTTTAATACATGTCACAGAGCATGACTGGATGTTAAATTTGTTTCTCATTATGTTTCTCCACTCATTTGCTCAAGTTTTTCCTGTTAATTTGTCACCCATATGTTTGTATTAATGTAAGGAGAGGCCGTCTGGCCAAAGAATCTGGCTGGTATTTACTTTATTGAGAAATTAGTAACCTGGTTTGGCTAGAATATACTAATAGTATATATGGTTCTGGTAATTTAAAAAAATAAATAAATTAAAGCATGAAACTTTAACAGATGTACAGTAAAACTAAAATAACCTTTTTAAATTGCAAGAATGAAATATTGACATTATTAACAGGTTTTAAATATCAGCAGGTAAACTGTTATCATAGAATACTTTGAACAAGGCTGGTGAGAAAACACTGCTCCTGGTTGTGGATTTATTCAAAATGTGCAGCTTTCAGTGTTTGCTTTTTTACGTTTCAGCTTAGTTCACTTGGATGAACAACCATTTCTGTAGAAAAGTAGAAAAAAATGACATGTTCCTGACATGTTAGACAATCAGGGGTGTCTTTAAAGGAATCCAAAGAAGCAGTGGATAATTTTAAATGAACGGTGTGGCCTCCAACGAAGGACATGTGAAAATGACTTCTTTTTTTTTCTCCATATTAAATAGAAGTAACAGTACAGGCGAAGTGGCAACTGGGGGTCAGAACCCTATCTCAGACTTTAATATTAACATATGTAAGATAGAGCGGCAGACAAAAATGTGTCGTGGGTGAACATTGTCGCGTTGATGCCGCATTCGGAGTCACTGTGACATTCATGAATTTGCACGAAGTCTGAAAGAACAAAGCATGAGGCAGGTGGAGAATGTCAACACTGAGTCAGCCTGCAAGGACATGTCAGCTGAGCTTTTACAGGGAACTGTTTTTGACAGGGTGCCCGGCTTTCAGCCAGAGTGTCGACATCTCGCAATCTACCGCACATTGTGAATTGTACTATTATTGGCCGTACTGTGTGTGTGTAGGTTGCGCAAGCTGAATACCAGTTATCATAAGGACTGACAGGTGATTTTTTTTTAATATGATTTAGTATCTCATAACCAAATTGCAACACAGACTTTATCCCAGTCTGTAGCATCGTTTTGTAGAGTTTTATTCAAGTGTGTAACTGCTAGAAAGTGATTATTTATCTGTTTGCATCATGAAAATCATCCTTTTTAGTTTAAAGTCTGGCAGGTTTGGGGTCATACATTTCAAATTATCTCTTTGTTTTCTTCCATAAAAGCAAGAAGTGGCACAGGAGTGTTCACTTAGAGGCTTCATTCTCTCAGCAAAACTTAAAAATCAGTAGAAGCTACTGTTCATTTCCTAATGGCTCGGTGGTGTTGTGTGTCTGTCGATATTACAAGGTTAATGTGGCCTCACTAAAGCCACAGTCCCTGGAAGGGAAAGTTTGTTTGTTTGGCTTGTGTAAGATGTCTTTTTTATGATCGCCCTCACATGGCACTTTGTTTGCCTCATCCCCAGTCACACCACAAGGGCAGATGGGCTTTTTGTAGTGCTGCTAAATACCCCTCACGTGCCAAGTTGGAGCGCAGCGCTCTCTGAATGGACTCTCGTCGTCTGTCGTCCTCTTTTAAATTCGTACAGGGAAACTTTAATCGAGGAGAGTCGGCAGCTTCTTCTGAAATTCAAGTTCAAAAATGTCAACTTGCACGCTCAGATTCTTAAGAAGTACGTTTTCCCAGTCACAGGTGGTTTTTCAGGTCTTCCATGTATCGCGCAGAGCATTATCAGCCAAGAAATGGATGATGCAATGTTATCTTTAACACCAGTCTGCATCAAACTGATCCAAAGTAGCCTTGCCAAGCCCTCGTGGATTGAAGTTATACTATTTTAATTTTGACATATACTAACTTTAAGTTTAGTTTGAGGTCTTACTGTGACTCTGCTTCCATCCTCGTGTGTGTAAACACTGTCCCAGCCAATATTAAAGTCATTTGAAGGTGCAAAAGTGTTTTGCCTGCGGCCAAATAGTGAAGCGCATGTGACTGGCTGCTATTCCGAATTCACCCGGTTGCCCCTGCGTGTCACGAGCAGGTGTTGCGTTCGGTGATTGGCTGAGAAGAGGGCAGGGTCCTTTCCTGCCCACCCTCCTTTTTTAGCTCAGGCACTGCATGTCACATCATGTGCGTACTACAGTATAGCTATGCAGTTTGTTCTAAACCAGTGCCAGTTATCACATCTTTTTACTTAGACAGTGACAAGTGTCCCTTTTATGACAGATAAGGACATATTCTTTCATGCCACGTTTCTGGTCACATGTTTGATTGATGTAAGAAGTACTCATTAAAAGCATTTTTTTCCTTTACTAGCTCTTTGCAGTTTCACCGTGGTTGTGTTTGGCCTCCACGTGTTGGTCTGATCAAACAGAAATTAGTCGGTTTCAACTGTCCCAACTCATCAAAATGTAGAAACACAACTCAAACCAGTTCAGCTTCACAATCAGTCTTGTCTCATACAGTAGCTTCTTAGTCGAGTGTTTCTTTGATGTGTAGAAATGAATGGAAACAAAGAAGACTGTGAGACTATTTCTGCTGTAAAACGGTAAAAGAATACACTCAGGTCATCATTTTCTTGACCTGAGGATAATGAGAGGAGCCTGTCGGAGACTCTGTTGGTCTTTCGTTTGGGGGGACGTGTCTGTCGTCACAGCTGCTCCCGAGGCCATGTGATGTGTCACTGTTCTATTTGTGAGCCAGACACCTGAATGGTTTGTGCGCCCAGAGGCATCTGTGTCACGTGTCAAACCACTGCTCGTAAACGAACCTCTCAACTCCGTTCATCCGAAGCCGACTCTAGAACCGGAGAACCAAGCGGAGTGGACCTCTAAACTAAAAGCAGAGCAACTGAGTTCATCGGTGAAGGCAGGAGATCCTGGTTTGTGTTGTGAGAGTGAGTACTCGTCTGTATTGTTGGACAGATCTGTATCTGCTGTGCTGCTTTGGCTTTTAACTTTATTTATGCCCTTCCAAGAGAATGCATTGCACAGGGGGCGAAATATAAAGCTTAATTTCTTGGCAGTTAATGATGATCTGAAACGACTGGCAGCATCAGGGTTTGGTTTGCCTTTGTAGTGGGACGTGCAGGGTACTTTTCTGCTGGTTTGGTCGTCCTGATGCTGCATTGTTTCACATGGACTTAATTTGGCATCTATTAGGAATCAGCTGAAATGGAGTTTTACTGCTAACAGATTATAGAAAGTGAATAATAGAGCAAAAATGAGATCAAAATAACTGTAACTTAAGAGATTTAACGCTTTATACTAAAAGTGTGTACTTTCTGCATCGATGGATGACACTTGTTTATAACACAAACTAAAGCGGATCCATTCAGTTAATAGCACTGTTACACTTCTTCTTCTTCTGTGTTATTGAAATGTGATTGCATACGATGTTAGCGGGTAAATTTAGGAGCATGAATTACCGTAATAAGTCTGCGGCTACGGCGATCAGAACTTGTTGCATACAAGCGGTTAGTGTGCACCAATTCAGACGGAGCTGTTTAACCACATCCAAGCACTTTCACTATTCAGCTTTTATGTCAGTGTAAATACATTGAACTTGTTTGTTCAGTCTGACTTCACACATGGTCTTAGGTCGATGGTGAATGTGTTCCTGTCATATACACACGTTGTACGCTGAATACTTGCAATTAAACCTGAGAAAACTGCTACTGATATGAAGAACCCAAGCTCATCTGTATACTTCCTGTGTCGTTATGCAAGACCTTAAACAGCTCTGACTTATTCTGATGTATGAATTTCACTAGATTCTGTACCTATTTAGTGAAGGGAGCTTATACGTTGGGTTTCTGCCCCTCACGATGCAAAACACACTAAAGTTCTCACTTTCATTTTTGTGTTGCAACAGTGTCCAAATCCACACATCACTGTCTTTACTGTTAATGAGAGTGAGTCAGATTTATTTACAGTTGAATCAACACTTTCCTTTTTGTGTGTGTGTGTCAGGTATCTTCTGAACTTTGGGTACAGAGTGCCAGCCAGGATGCTTCTGGGCACGTTGAAAGGCATCGGGAAGCAGCTTCTGCGGGTGAAGGTTGTGGACTGTAACGCAGAAGACTCTCGCTTGTCTCGATGCCTCAACACCTTCGACCTGGTGGCCCTGGGCGTCGGCAGCACGCTCGGCGCCGGCGTTTACGTGCTCGCCGGAGCCGTAGCCCGCGACAGCGCCGGCCCGGCCATCGTCCTCTCATTCCTCATCGCCGCTCTGGCTTCCGTCCTGGCTGGTCTGTGCTACGCCGAGTTCGGAGCCCGGGTTCCCAAGACCGGCTCGGCTTACCTCTACAGCTACGTGACTGTCGGGGAGCTGTGGGCCTTCATCACCGGCTGGAACCTCATTCTCTCTTACGTCATTGGTGAGTTACTTTAAACGAGGAAGGAAATGACTTGGCTGCCATTCTTGATGTTGTTTTCACGGCTACTTTTCTCTGCACAGGAACTTCGAGTGTGGCCAGGGCATGGAGCGCGACCTTCGACGAGCTGATTGGACGGCACATTGAGGACTTCTGCAGACGGTACATGACCATGAACGCACCGGGAGTCCTGGCAGAATATCCAGACATCTTCGCTGTCTTCATCATACTCACTCTGACAGGTCAGGAACAGCTCGCATTTATCTCTCCAATGTTTGTACATCGTATTATTTGATCTTTCACATCTATTTTTTTTTTTAAACCGCTTTCAGGACTGCTGGCATTTGGAGTGAAAGAGTCAGCCTTGGTAAATAAAGTGTTCACCTGCATCAACGTACTTGTGCTGCTGTTTGTCGTCATCTCTGGCTTGGTTAAAGGAAACCTGAAAAACTGGAGCTTGAACCCTGAAGAAATCCTCAATGGCACCCAAAACTCAATCCTCAAGTGGGTGAAGTGAAGAGCTTGTTCCCTAAAATGTATAATCTGTGTAATGATTTGCCGGTGGGGCTTTTAAAATACACTGTTCTCTTCCTTTTTTTCTTTCAGTATATCTGATTCCTTACCTGAAGAGGAACGTCTTGGCCGAGGTGGCTTCATGCCCTTCGGCTGGACTGGAGTCCTTTCTGGCGCCGCCACCTGTTTTTATGCCTTTGTGGGGTTCGACTGCATCGCCACTACAGGTGAGAGAGAATACATTGAACTGATAATCCACACACGAGCTCCATCCTCTGACACCTCCGGTTACCTTCCCCAGGAGAAGAAGTGAAGAATCCCCAGAGAGCCATTCCCATCGGGATCGTGGCCTCCCTCCTCATCTGCTTCGTGGCGTACTTCGGCGTGTCCGCCGCCCTCACTGTGATGATGCCTTACTACATGCTGGACAAGAACAGCCCTCTGCCAGTGGCCTTTAAGTATGTGGGCTGGGAGGGAGCCACTTACGCAGTGGCCATTGGCTCTTTATGTGCGTTGTCGACCAGGTAAGAGGATCTCCTGCTGCCTCTCAGCATGAGGAGTTATAAAGGACTTGTAATTGTTCAGCATGTTTTTTTTTTTTTAATATAATGAATAATTCATGTCCTGTACACCGAATACTGCTTTTTATTATATTCTCTTTTTCACTGTAAGGTGAGCTAGATGACTTATTATGAGTGAATTATATCATTTTATTAGTGATTTTTATGAAATATATGCACAAATGATGTTTTATGTATTGAAAGGTGCCCTGTGGACTTCCTGTTTACATACATTGTGTGTTTCCCTGATGTCTAACAAACACATTTCCTTTAAAACAAGCCTGCTTTGCTTTGTTTTTTTGGTGCTTTATGCTACTTATGGCTCAGAAAAATAAAGAGAAACCATTGGCAGAAATACTTCCAAAACCAAGCAAAGTCCCACTCATAAAACAGTTTCATCACACGAGTCGTGATCAAAAACTCCACAGGGCATCTTTATTCAGCTTCACTTACTTTGTGATATCAATTAAGTGTGGACATCATTTTAGGAATATGTTTTGTGTATATTTTGGAGTGTGTGTGTATTGTTCAATAATGGATTATTAAGAACACTCACTGAATAATATACACTAACTGTCCTGCTTGTCCTGAGACAAAGTGCGTGGACACCCCTTTCCATTTGGACTGGGGCTACTGTCCATCCTTTGATTAGGAAGCTACATCTAATAATATTATGACAGCAGCAGCTTCCAGCTTTATGGCAACAGTTGGCTTAAAAACTAATTTCTGAGTCTGGACTTCAACATGTTCCAACACATTTGCGATGAAGTTGAAATCTACCTGAGACCCAGATCTTATTGACCAACTTCTAGGAAAGCTTGTTCAGTGCAAGCAAAGCAGTGTTGTAGTATGAAGTGCGTATTTTGTATACTTTTGGTAATGTAGTCTATAGATATACATATGGGGGGAAAAAAGGCATATGGAGTTACATGAACAGAATTCATTGCGTATTTTTGTCATATCTCAGTGGGTTACATTTTTTCCTATTTTCTAATTGTGTGCATTCAATTGCACGGCATGCTCTCCTCTCTCTCTCCTGAAACTAGCTTACTGGGCTCCATGTTCCCAATGCCCAGAGTGATCTGGGCCATGGCAGAAGATGGCCTGCTCTTCAAATGTTTGGCTAAAATCAGCCCGCGAACCAAAACCCCTCTAACCGCTACAGTAACATCAGGTGTTGTGGCAGGTGAGCTCACATCCTAAACTCACTAACTGGCTGAGGTTCCTCTCAGAACCTCACAACACTCTTGGTGCACATGGCCTCAACACGACAACTCAACCGAAACCGAGACAGTCCTGCAAATTTCCTTTTTCGATTATTGCAATGCGCAAAACTGACCTCCTGAACAGAGCATGCAGTGCTGTTTATCAGGCTGAGAATGGTTGAGGCCTAGTGTGAAACCAAAACTCGTGAAAACATTTCTTCAAGTTATAAATCTCTGCCTCCTCCTATTCCTCCTCCTCCTCCTCCTCCTTCCTTCCTTCATCCTCGGCTTAGTCTCCTTGGCTCCATGTTTCCGCTGCCACGCATTATCTTTGCTATGGCTCGCGACGGTCTACTCTTCTCGTTTCTGGCGCGTGTCAGCGAGAGGAAGACGCCCATCATCTCCACCATGGTGTCAGGGCTTATGTCTGGTAGGTGGCTGGGATGAGGCCAAAGGCAACAGTGCCCCCTAGTGGAAGGAGGAAGGTGGCAAAAAATCACATATGGTTGTAAATACATTGAGCTGCACAGAAAAAGTAAAATTATTGAGTATGGATGATGTAAAAACAAATACAATGTCTGGATTATGTTCTACCGTATGGATTTTCTAAAGCTGACTTGTTTCTCCTGTGTGTCCTGCAGCTGTGATGGCTTTCCTGTTTGACTTGAAGGACCTGGTTGACCTCATGTCCATCGGCACTCTGCTGGCCTACACTCTGGTGGCTGCCTGCGTGCTGGTCCTCAGGTAGTCCTCATCTCTCGGCTTATGTACGCCCAGCCTAAAGTTGACAGGACACAAGAGGATTACCGGGCTGAATTGCGGCACATTTTTATACCCACTCGCTGGGAATTAAATCGTCAGACTCTTGTCAGACTGTTCAGTCCAGATGTGTGTGTTTAAGAGTCTTAGAATTTCAGTTTCCATTTGATACTACAGACTAATCTGAGCCGCCTTGATGATATCAAACGTGTAGTCTTCAAAGGCAGGATTGTAGAGACTAGAAATTAGATGTAATAGAGTTTGTCAAATATAAAAAATAATTTCATTGCTTTGCTAGAATCTGTCTGAGCTTTTTATTTTATTTCACCCATTTCATGTTTTTAATGCATGTTAGATTACACGACTGAATAATTTGTATTTAATAGAGAGAAACATGTGTTAAACCCGTCATTATGAAAGTTATGCAGTGTGTTTTTTAAGCCCTAGGATTTAAATTAAATCCTCTGGTGTGTCCTCAGCTTTAGCGAACAGTACCTTTGGGAGTTTCTATGTGTATTTCTGACTGTTCGGTTTCTCTGAAGGTACCAGCCTGAGCAGCCCAGTGCTGCGTACGAGATGGCCAACACCCAGGATGATCCCGAAATGGCTGAATCGTACAACGTCGACATCTTACCGCAGCCTGACGATCGCTTCACTATCAGGAACCTCTTTTCCCCATCGAACACTGAACCGTCTCCTCTGTCTGGGTTTTCTGTCAACATCTGCACCAGCGTACTCGGTGAGACACAAACGAAGCTCGGACAAAGATGCCTGAATAAATCACCTCGCTGGTTACTGACCCAGCACATGGTCTGGTGTCCTCTCTTTATTCTTCCCTGCAGGTATTCTGGTGTGTATTTTCGGTGTTGTAGCTGTTCAAGGAGGCATGGCCCCCTGGTCTTTGGCTATCCTCAGTATTGTCCTGGTGATCGGCCTGATTCTCACCTTCATTGTGTGCAGACAGCCACAGAGCAAAGCCAAACTGGCCTTCAAGGTGAGCGTGAAAGACTTTTCCTCTCACCGTTTCACTGTCATGTCGTCACTTTAGCTGCTTTTCTGTGAGACGAGCAAACATCGACGAGCAAACAGTGGAAAAAGGAATGATCGGCTCCTCAGGCTTTATTGTTTCCTCCAACCTGCTAAACGACTACACATCTTTTCCCCCCGGCGGCTACACATTGTGTGTACCTAGCATTATTGCCAACTGTTTACAAAGCACACCCTGTTTAAATTGATTACGCTCTGTTCATTTCACCTCATTAGTTAAATCAGCTTGGCTCAAATTTGCCCGCTTTTCGCTTTCGTTTCATTATATGATAATGCACCCAAACTCCTTGCAAATGCATTGAAATGTTTTCATTCTGTAAGGAAATAAATGGAACCCAGTGGAGGTCTGGAAAAACTCAATTAATCGTACATTTATTGGAGGCTTTTGAAATTGATTTAACAACATGTGAACTTTCTCGTTGTTAAAGCCCTCACTTTATCAAATCAACTGGGCATTTGGAGGAATGTCTTCTTTATAAAATGCAACACAATATGCTGAAGAGAGCTTTAACCTGAGATAAAGTCAATATAGAGTTTGTGATGTTGTACAGGAAATGAAATGCCAATTTCAGTTAAAATGTGGTCATGCAAAAGAGAAAAACAGTTCTTTAGGAAGTTAATTGACAAAAACTTACTTACT